>NC_087216.1:17066328-17073828 GCF_015104395.2 Macrobrachium nipponense | reverse complement strand
CGAATATGACTGCGAAGGACAAGACACGCCCTCCAATGCCCCTCTTCATGTTGATCTTAAAGGTTTACGGCGGAATGAAAGTGGAAGATAAAAACACTCGCCAAATTAAAACCCTCTATAATTACAGCGTCAGAGACGCTAGCGAATAAAGCGCCGCGAAAAAATTTATGCACGAATATAACTGCGAAGGTTTACGGCGGAATGAAAGAGAAAGAAAAAAAAAAAAGTGCTTTTGCACTCTTGGTTGCTCTGGTCACGGCGAGTTCTCCTAAAGCGACTCCGTTACTTGTCGTCGTTGCTTGGGGCTGGGGAGGTGGGGTTAGGGGTTGGGGGGAGGGTGGTGCCAAATGCAAAGGCGAAAGGACACTGCCGAAAATGGAGCAAGCATTTGATTTTGAAGATACTGCGGAGGGAGACCGCCAGAGGGCTATTGGTATACAGATACGTCTGTGGCTTTCATGAAAGATGTCAATACTGCAGTGCTTACGCACGTATATACTGCATCAGTGGCAGTTCTCTCTCTCTCTCTCTCTCTCTCTCTCTCTCTCTCTTCTCTCTCAGAGATACCTCTCCGGTCTCGCAGCATGGTGGAAGAGAGCTCAGCTCACAAACCGGGTGACCAGTGTTTGATTCCCGAACTGGACGCGAAGGTATTATCACTCATATCAGTGTTGGTATCATCAGTATCATCATTATTTCAAGACAAAGATAGTTAAGAACACAAGGGGAGGAGAAGGAGAAGGAGGAGGAGGAGGAATGAGAAGAACATTGACAAGAAGAAAACGATTTCAAGGGATTTAACATAAAAAAAAAAAAAAAGAGAGCATTTTCGTCTCTGACGCGAAATGGCGATATTTTAGGCTTAGGCCTGCTTAGAGGAAGAGTGGTCAGTGTTTCACTCTTTCCGCTTTGCGTAGGCCTAAGGATCGTCGTCGGAGACAGAAATCCTCAGATAAACTCGAAATGGATGGAAATTGTGATCGGAAATATCTATATATCACATGTTGGTCCGCGTGATCAGCCTATCAGGAGACTGAGAGATATGAGCCGTAACAACGAATACGGTAAAATAGAACTAATAATAATGATAATAACAATAATGAAGAAAAAAAATCCACAATGTAAACGATCATATATTTAAATATATGTACGTTTACATAACTGTGGATTTTTTCTCCACATGAAGACTCATGCTACTATGAGTATTTTTTAATTAAATAATAATAATAATAATAATAATAATAATAATAATAATAATAATAATAATAATAATAATAACGCACACCTTAGCTCTGATTTTAAATGAGACACATTACGAAAACGTAATCCTGGTCTGTCCATTAACTGATACATGGAACATAATTGCAATTCTCGACACCACACAAACATGAATACAACAAAAAGCACAATGCACATACAAGGTGAGAACAAGAATGATAATAAAAGCCCAGGTGAAAAGGAACGTCAAAAATAATAATATTAAACTGAAGCAGAAGAATCCACGAGAGAATTAGAATAATAAAGCATGAAATGAATAAATACAGAATATCAGGAACATAATAAAAAGATTTATTAGCACTAGACGAGAAGAAAACATAAAAAAAACAAGAATAACAAATAAAATAAAGTAGGATTACCTCAGTCAAATCAATTTTAAAGTTTAAACAAAAGGTAAAAATTGACAAATTTTTTATTTCATTTAAACTGTTGATTCGACCGTTCAAAAATTGAAAGTGTAATAAGGAACTACATTCGTCTTATAAACACACACACACACACACACACACACACACATACATATATATATATATATATATATATATATATATATATATATATATATATATAACGTGAACTCTGAATAGTAAATAAGCGCAAATATATTCCACGCAGGGCCTTTAATCCAGGCCATAAAGGGATGAACGCCAACGCTCGCTTAAGTTAAAGGAATTGCTTTCATTTACTTCCTATGTGGATTCAAGGCTTACAGAAAAAAAAAAAGCTATGAGGTAGGGTTATATTTGCGGCATCTATGTATACACTATGTATACAGTTCTAGTAAATATCATACATAAACATTAACAAAGATATATATGTAAATATATATATATATTATAATATTATATAATATATGTATATATATAGTATATATATATATAATATAATAATAATAATAAACAGTAGGCAATATACGACCACCCTTTCACGAACTATACCCCAAAAAGGACCACAGAAAATCATTCTTAGTCTCACACAAAAGTTCGCCCTGGTGCGTCACAGTAGGTAAAATGAAATAAGAGAGATCTCCCGAAATAGACAGATCTAAGAGATTAAATATGAAGGGAGTCAAAATAATAATAATAAAACCATTTTACCATATCTGCCGAGACCCTTCTGTGGACTAAGTGTTGCAGAGATCTTTCGGTTTTATCTCTCTCTCTCTCTCTCTCGCTCTCTCTCTGTTTACGTCGTGATCCCACTTCTGTTTATCCATTGTTGAATTTATTTATTTATCCAATATCCCGACATTCCCTCCTCTTTCCATTTTGCAAGACCACTTCAATATCCACCCCACCGTTCGCCCCCATTTCATTAAATCTTTCTCCTCTCTCTCTCTCTCTCTCTCTCTCTCTCTCTCTCTCTCTCTCCTTTCCCCCTTTTCCAAATATTCTCCTACGTATTTATTTATTTATATATCTCAATGAAGGGAGGCTGGTCCATCACTTATCTCCACATCTCGCCAATTCCAACATTTATTCAAGATTTCTTCTCAGTCTCTCCCTTTCCCTCTCTCCCGCTCTCAATCCTTTCTCTTCAGTTATTCATGACTTGTACTGTTTCCTCTTTTATTTTTATCTTTTCTGTCTATTTCGTCTCATTTTTGTTCTTTGTCCTTATATGTTTAACTAGTCGGCGTCTTTGTAATTGTCACTGTTATTATTATTATTATTATTATTATTATTAATTAATAATAATATAATCAAAATTTCAGACCTATTTACGCATGCGCATTAATAACATTATTTTACTGAAATAGATATAAATAAAAAAAACTGACTGTAGGTGATGCGAAGGAGGGTTTTTTTCCTACACAGACACACACACACACACACACACACATATATATATATATATATATATAATATATATATATATATGTGTGTGTGTGTGTGTGTGTGTGTGTGCGTGTGTGTGTTTGTGTGTCTGTGTGTATAACAGATTGATAGGCAGATTTCAGAATGTAGAAAATTTTTTAATTACAATTATTATGAACCTGATAATTTACATGTATGCGAACTAATTTATTTTTTTATCCTTTTGAATATATGTATATATATATAGTATTTATACATATATATAATTACATTACATATACATATATATATATATATATATATATATATATATAAATAGACAGACAGATAGACAGACTGAAACATCTCAAATACTGCGTATTGAGGGACATGGTACTACAGCTGAGCGATTGACGTCAGGTTCACAGGTGTTACAAGTGTTGAGAAAAGAGCCTTGGCATCTTCCTGAACATAATATACAATAACTCGAAACGCAGTACAGTAAAGGTCAATGGAAGTTGTGGCAAAGCAATGTTTTCCTCGTGTGTGTATTTTAGCAGTATCTCGAAAACAACTGGAATCCTTCTTAATTAATAGTGGTATGACGTTAATTACTTATATAATTAAATCACGAAAAAAGTCTTAATTAGCAAATGACAAAGAAATTAATCCTTTGTGAAAAAATAAGTTTTGTACTATTAAATTTAAGGCTCTTAACAATGACATTTAACCTTGACATGACGAAATGACAAAGGTGAAAGAAACTAAATGAAAGAGAATAAACATACAAGAATAATTTTTTTAAAAGAAAATAATTTTTTTTAAAGAAAATAATTATGACATGAGCTGTAAATATTCTCGCTTCTCAAAGAAAAAAAAAGATACTAATGACATGGACCTCATATGATTATTTTTTAAAGAAAATTATGACGACCTGTAAATATTCTCGCTTCTCAAAAAAAAAAAAAAAAAAAGAATGAATGACATAGCCCTCATATGCGTAATGAATAACTACAAAGAAATTTAAATCAAAACTAACTCCATCAACTTTGACTCTCTTACCTTCATTGGCAAAAACAAAGCCGGAGATCCACGTCACGAAGAATACGATATGAACGAACGCATCCATTTCGCTTCACATCAGTAAGACCAAAGTTTACTTTGTATTTTCACTCATAATTAATAGAGTTCCATTGCAATCTAAACGCTAAGTCACATTTCCTTTTTCACTTCACTTCGAACGGAGCTGTCATGTATTAGCTATTGACTGAAAAAACGCTAAAACAATTTGTAAGTCTCTCACTTCAGAACAACACCGTCAATTTCGTCACACGTCGTCAGAACCGCCTACTGCTGCCCGGCGTGGACCGTTCACCATCGCGTCTTCTGTGATACTGAGAGTGAGAGAAACACCAACACGACCGCTGGCTTATAATCTGCGGGGGAAGGAAGAAGAGAGGAGTCCTTCTCGCTCCAGAGCGACGTGTGTCTGCCACCGAACGGACATTTGGTGTGTGTCTGCCACCTGGCTGCCGCTAGAAGTTCCTTATGCTCCTACCTTGCCCGCCCTGAAGGGAACGCCCTAGGATTGGGCGAGGGCGCTGTGTATACAGGCAGGGACAACACTGCGGTGGAAGCAGCAGTTCCGGTAGAGGGTGTTGTCAGGAGAGAAATGCAGTGAGAGAGAGAGGAGGAAGGGAGAGAGAGAGAGAGAGAGAGAAGGAAGGAAGGAAGGAAGGAAGGAAGGGAAAGGGGAAAGAGAGAGAGAGAGAGAGAGATTCATGGTGATGATCACGATAATAAGCTGTTGTGGGTGAACGGACAGCGACCAGGTTTTTATTTACGCATTGTCTGCCATCTTCGCTGAATGGGAGACAGGTTTTTTTTTTTTTTTTTTTTTTTTTTTTTTTTTTTGAGCGGAGTGACGGAAAAAAAATAAAAACCCAAATACTAAGTGTGGGAAACTTAAGATCATAACAGATAGTTTTTGTCTTCCCATTGAACTGCATCTGCTCATTAAAGCGTGCAATTAAAATATTCATGACTTATGAAGAAGGATGACGATCAAGGATCTAAATTCTAAACGCAGAATCAAGAGAGAGATCATAGTTAGAGAGGATGGACAGCAAAATTGGACAAAAATACGTAACAGGAATGGGGGTCAAGTAAAAGGCTAAATAGCGGATGCTACACATACCTTTTTGCAATGCTTACAGTACACCGCGTGAGGTGCATTGGCAGTAATGCCCAGCAATGGGAAAATTATATTTTCATATTTAGTTATTCATTATTTACAAATCATATCAATCTTGAATTGCCATCCTTTACTGAAACAGGAAGTGCGTACTTACCATATAACCATCATTAATTACATTTAACATCACAAACAAACTAATAAATAAAGTTATGAAATCAGTTGATAGCCATTTTTGTTCTTTTATCTCAGAACACAAGAAAATAAATCGTAAAGAAGTCGATTATTGCTTAATTATCCCCAACGATTTTAATAATGCCCAGTAATTCCTTTAGTTTTAATGATGAAAGTAATATTTTTATTTCTGTGTTAACACGAATCAAAATAAATACATTAGAACATGTGCGTATTCTGTATCTGTACGCACGCATAAAGAGACGAGCAACATTCCTGGTAATTTTTTGTATAATGTAAGTTATTTTCACAGGATGTCATGTGAAGATACGAGTACAACCGTTCAAGATACAAATATATATAGAGTTTGGCAAGAAAAGTTACATTAGGAGCCTCTGTGTGGGCCTGTGATACCTAGTGACGTCATGTAAACAGAGCTCTTAATTCTTCTTCCTTCTTCATCTCTTTCGTCTTATTATTATTATTATTATTATTATTATTATTATTATTATTATTATTATTATTATTGACATCATGCTAATATGACCAACATCCGAGGTGTTCCGTTTTTGTAACGAAGTGAAATTTCAGAGAAGTATAAATTAATTTAAAGTCGGATGGAAACGGAGCCTGTTGAATCAATCAATTAAAAACCTTAACGCCTTGTTAGGACGTTAGATGAATACTCGCTCTTGAAGGGCCTTTTATTAAACGATAGTAATGAACCACCACTACTAATACTAATACTACCTAATACTACTACTACTACATACTACTACTACTACTATCACTATACTAACTAATAATAATAATAATAATAATAATAATAATAATATAATAATAATAATAATAATAATAATGATGATGATTATAATAATAATAATAATAATAATAATAATAATAATAATAATAAGAAGAAGAAGAAGAAGAAGAAGAAGAAGAAGAAGGAGCGAACAGGTAGCAGCTGCCATACGCTATCAGAAACTGAGATCTTGTCACAGCTGTTTTGGGCGATGGGGAGGGGTTGGGGGCGGGGGCGGTGTCCCAAGCTAACGCGATTTGAATATATGATCAGCTCAGCTCAGGTGAGCGCTTGTTATTCCTGCTCCCTCATTGGACTTTTAAATTTACGTCCGCGATAATGCTGATGTACTACGTCGGAAAGGCAGCGACTGAGAATAACTTAGACGAAATAACTAAAAATTAAGGACGGACTGATGGAAAAATAATACGATTTAAGACTTCCGAAGGTGATCCAATGACGATATAGTATCTGATCGTTGTAAAGTATTGGGATTGATGGCTTCTTGATGTGATCTGATACTAATGCTTCCTTCTGGGGAGAGCGTGCGTTATCACTCGTCCAACACACCTGTTAAAGTAACTTTTTTGATAAATTTGTATATATTCACTCCGCAATTTTCCAAAAAGATTTTATGTGAAACGAAAAATCTAAGTTTGCTGACTTATCTTTTTTTTTCATATCAGTATATAATTTCTTAGTCTTTAATATATTAATATGAATTAACATATAGAACGGATATCATTCTCTCTCTCTCTCTCTCTCTCTCTCTCTCTCTCTCTTTTTGAAGCATTCATTAGCAGGCATTCCAAATTTTGTTCCTGACAAACATCTACTTCAGAAAGCAATCAGGCGCTCTTCTAAAAGATTCAATAGAATAACTCTTTTTTAAATATTTCTGAATGGGCCTAAAATATTTTTTGTCGGTCTCCAAGAGTCGTTTGAAAAAGTAATTCCGGAATCCTTCAATTGACCCGGATTGTGGAGTATCCATTATGATTCGTTTTAATGTTTCCACGGGACGGCGTATTAAACTCAAGTGGGAGACGAATATTTCCATTATATTAACGAACATCAAATACTTATTCAGTCATAAAAATGTACTGGAAGGCTGTATATTTAACCAACGTCAAAAATAAGTCGTTAACATTTGGGGCTGATTTCAAACACTCACACACGCATACACACACAAACACGCACACACACATACACACACAAACACACACACACTACCTCTGGCTCACATTTCAACAAAA
>NC_087216.1:17053828-17056328 GCF_015104395.2 Macrobrachium nipponense | reverse complement strand
GACGTACTCATGTCTGCCATTATAAACATGCACGACGGTGTATATGATTATGTACTTACTTTGTTGGTCATTTGATTTAAATGACATTTTCATTTTGTAGAATATACGCCAATGGTCATTGCTGTTATATAAAAGATTCCTAGCTGACTAAAATGTGCAATTTATTTATTCATCTAGAAGTTTATTTTATGGTTTTTTACATTCCCTCCTCATGAATGTACAGGTAACTAGAATTATCATTTATCAAAATATCACCTTCACTTATAAGCTTTCGCAAACAATTTATACAGCCGTATTCGCTAAGAATTTGATGTTTCTCGCTTGCGTTAATACCTAAAGCCTTTTTTCTTATTATTATCAATATACAGGTGACAAGAATTATAATTCATCAAAAAATCACCTTCACCTATAAGTTTTCGAATACAATTTATACAGCCGTATTAGCTAAGACTTTGATGTTTCTCACTTGCGGTAATACCTAAAGCCTCTTTTTTTTCTTTATTAATATACAGGTAACAAGATTTATAATTTATCAAAAAATCACCTTAACCTACCAATAAGTTTTCGAATACAATTTATACAGCCGTATGAGCTAAGACTTTGATGTTTCTCCCTTGCGGTTATACCTAAAGGCTTTTTTTCTTTTTTTTTTTTTTTTTTTTTTTTTTTTTTTAAGTTGCATGTCTTCCCCTGCGTAGCTTAAGCTTAAAAGCCTCTCGGCTCGTGAATTGAAAAAGGCGAATCAATCTTCGGAGAAGATTTATTTATACCTGTCGCATTCACGTCCACCCCGCTGATTCCCGCTGTAAATCATAGGTGTGACTTGATGTGCAAGTTAGATGCAATATGTTCCTCATTTTCTTCATTCAAGTAATGGTTTTCGCTTACTCGGGGAGTAAGCCTACAAACTACTTTGTTGTTATTGTTGTTGTTGTTCTTGTTGCGGGGGGTTGGGGACGGTTAGGAAAACCATATGGAAAAACCTATAAAGGTCTGGAGAAGGTGCTTCGCTGTGAGTTAAAGCTGCAGGAATTTTAGGATAGGATATTTATGATTTATTTCCTAGAATGAAAATGTAAAAAAAATGAATAATGTGCATGTTAAACAGTACAGAACAATGAATTCGGATAAAATATAACATATTTATTTCAATTTCCGTTGGTGAAACAACGCTCTATTTGATTGTAGATGTTGGCGCGTATCCCGAGTAAGTTGGAGGTCGGGCCACGCCTTGTTTAAAATGATTTTACGGCCGGTAATTCTTTTCTAACTTCGTCCAGGGGGCGGGGAACGGAGGAGGGGCCAGGTGGGTCGGGGAATATCTGAATGGTACCTGTTTATTATTTATCATTATTTCCATAACAGCTCAAGCGGATATGCAATGCATCAACTACTCTAAAGCAATTCTCGTTGCTTTATATCACGTACTACTTATATTTCTATCTATTCATTCACTCATTTGTTGATTTCTTTTCCTTTTAACTTTTCTAACAACTAAAGAACTAGCCAGCGATGACACATGGCAATGGCTACAGAGGGGAGGGCTAAAGAAGGAAACTGAAGGAATGATAACAGCGGCACAAGATCAGGCCCTAAGAACCAGATATGTTCAAAGAACGATAGACGGAAATAACATCTCTCCCATATGTAGGAAGTGCAATACGAAAAATGAAACCATAAACCACATAGCAAGTGAATGCCCGGCACTTGCCACAGAACCAGTACAAAAAGAGGCATGATTCAGTGGCAAAAGCTCCACTGGAGCCTGTGCAAGAAACATCAGCTACCTTGCAGTAATAAGTGGTACGAGCACCAACCTGAGGGAGTGATAGAAAACGATCAGGCAAAGATCTGTGGGACTATGGTATCAGAACGGATAGGGTGATACGTGCAAACAGACCAGACGTGACGTTGATTGACAAAGTCAAGAAGAAAGTATCACTCATGATGTCGCAATACCATTGGGACACCAGAGTGAGAGAAAGAGAGGGAAAAAAGAAAATGGATATGTATCAAGATCTGAAAATAGAAATAAGAAGGATATACGATTAGCCAGTGGAAATCGTACCCATAATCATAGGAGCACTAGGCACGATCCCAAGATCCCTGAAAAGGAATCTAGAAAAAACTAGAGGCCGAAGTAGCTCTAGGACTCATGCAGAAGAGTGTGATCCTAGAAACGGCGCACATAGTAAGAAAAGTGATGGACTCCTAAGGAGGCAGGATGCAACCCGGAACCCCACACTATAAATACCACCCAGTCGAATTGGAGGACTGTGATAGAGCAAAAAAAAAAAATAAAAAATAAAAAAAAATAAAAAATAATAATAATAATAATAAGTAATAAGAATAATGAATAATAAAATAATGAAATAATGGAGGCTGAAGTAACTTCAGGACTCATGCAGAAGAATGCGCTCCAAGAAACAGCGCACATAGTAATAAAAGTGATTCCTAAGGGGGCAGGATGCAACCCGGAACCCCACACTGTAAATACCAC
>NC_087216.1:17033828-17048828 GCF_015104395.2 Macrobrachium nipponense | reverse complement strand
GGCCAGAGGAGGAGGACAAGACAGCGGAGAGGCAAGGTCGTGTACGACGAAGTTCGGTCACGCGAATAATTCGATATGGTTTTCGTGATTGGTTTATATTTGTCTAATCATTTTTTTCTTATTCGTGTATTTATTTTTATTTTTCATGGTGGGGTCGTTTCTGGGAAATTGGTTTCTGAACGTCTGATTTATATATATATATATGTGTGTGTGTATATATATATATATATATATATATATATATATATATATATATATATATATATACTATATATATATATATATATATATATATATATATATATATATATATAGACAAAAACTATTCATAGTCAAATTCACTATACCAGTGAAATTAATTCGAACCCGCGGAATATATATGGTATAATCTTAACTGAATTTGTGGCTTGATAGTGTGTATGAATATAAAAATGACACGCGTGTATGAGTAACTATACATATGTATGTAGTGTATATGGTATGTATGTATGTTTTTTATATAGTATATATATAATGCATATAATGTATAGATGCATATTACTTAATATTTCTTAGTAAGGACGAGAGCGCTTGGATTTCTGACTATCATTTTCTGTGGTATTCGCTTATTTAATGAAGTCACGCGCATCTACTGCGATTTTTTAAGCTGTTAAAACAGTGTTTTAATGGGCCTTTTAACTTTATATTATATATATATATATATATATATATATATAAATATAAATATATATATATATATATATATATATATATATATATATATTTTAAACATTGGTATTTATACCTTCAATGATAAAAAATATGACATCGCGTTTGTTTATAAATTTTCATTAAAAGAGAGAGAGAGAGAGAGAGAGAGAGAGAGAGAGAGAAGTTCTCTTTCTCAGTTTCGCCAAAAAAAAGAAAAAAAATTCGCTGGCCTCATAACACGAAAGCTTTGACTTGAAGTTCCTTTCAGTAGATTAATCTCCAGCCGATGAATTATATATCCTCAAAAGAAATTCTTTCTGTTCGTCCTTTCTACAACATTTAACAATGGCGGTCTTCGGTACCGTTTCTCCAACCATTTTCTCCTTTTATATTTTTCGTCTTCTCTCTCTTTATTTCGCCTTCCCTTCTTCCTTCTTCCTAATCTTCTCCATCTAATTCTCCCTCTCTCTTTCTCTCCCTCGTTTTACTTGAAGAGACATTTTCTCCTTTCATATTTGCCTCATCGGCGTCGGTGACCCTGGTAGTTGTGACGCCAGAAAACCCACAATTAATCAATCAATTACACCAACGCCTTCCTTTCCCAGGTAATTTTTTCCAAGATAATGTTTTTTCAGGTTATATTTTCCCGGGTCACTTTTTTCAGATTATATTTTCCTAGGCCATATTTTCCCAGGTAATCATTTTTTCTGTCATATTTTCCCCGGTAATTTTTCCCAGGCCTCCTTTCCAAGGTCATTTTTTTCCAGCGTTATATTTTCCCACGTAATTTTTTCCAGATCATATTTTCCAAAGGAATTTTTTATAGGTCATATTTTCCCAGGTCATATTTTCCCTGGTCATTTTTCCCATGTCATACTTTCCCAGGTCACATCCTCCAGGTCATATTTTCCCAGGTAAAATTTTCAAAGGCCCTGTTTTTCAAGATTATTTTTCCAGGTCATATATTGCCAGGTAATTTTTTCCCAGGTCATCATATGGTATGTTATTTTTGTTTTAATAGATATATGCATATATAAATAAATATTATATATATATATATATATATATATAGTATATATATATATATATATATATATATGAATGTATATGTGTGTATGCATGTATGTGTGTATTCCTGAGGTACTATTCCGGTATTCCTGTGGTACTATTTCATCTCTGGATTAGTAAATGAAATGGCCCCTCATTGAAACTATCATTTGCAGAAGATGCCATTAAGGGAACATGGAATATTTTCAAGATCTCTCCTCATGAGGTGCTAACCGTCACTGCATAACTACGTGTAACTGCATAGTTTGAAGTCTTTCAATTGCTGAACTTCCCAAACAGTAGTTATTTATTTACCTTCTCTCTCTCTCTCTCTCTCTCTCTCTCTCTCTCTCTCTCTCTCTTCTTAGCACTTCACTCTCGTTCTTTCTGTCTAATTATGAACTGGTTTGTCCTGAACATTTGAGGGATGTCTGTCTTATCATTTGTCAGTTTATTCTGAATATATTTCACCAAGTTTCTCACTCTAACCACCTATAATTCTATCTTGGATGAGCCTTAATATAGCACAGCTGTCAATCATTTTGTCCTCAACGCTTGACTGCCTGTCTTAATTTCTAAGCATTATCCAATTAATTATCAATGCTTATCCGTCCATCTTCTTCCCTGTCTAGCCGTCTATCAGATTTTGCAGACGATGATCTGTACGGATTGAGAGTCGATATTTCTCTTCATCTATCACGTGCGGCAAGAGCAGAGCTGTTGGACTCTAATGAACCGTTACTAACCATTAACCTTTCACATCCCAACCCCATCGACGGCTCATTTAACTTTCGTTTCGAAACTGACCGCTAGGGCGAAAGAAAAAAGAAGTTGACTCGCGCGCCGAGATGGATTCCATTGAGCACCGCTCTCGCCTTTCAAAACAAGTATGCAAAAACTAGTTCTTCCTTCTTTCCTTCCCTTCCTCCTTCCATCCCTCATTCTGCGTCACCTCGCTTCTTCCCCATTCGCCCTACTCTGAATTTTCTCCTCCCTACGACGGCCGGGGAAATCGGAGAAATTCTCGCAAGCGTTTCCGAGCGGGGCGGGAAAAGGTGAGGCAGTTTTTATGCGCGGTTCACAGTGCCGCGCAATATGTTTCGCGGAACCGAGCGAAAGACGGCGCTTGTGTTATGGGGTTGTTGAAGACCTGCAAACGACTTGTTCGGTATTGCACAGAAATTCTGGCCCGATCGAGATGTGATTTTATCTTTGCGATATCGTCCTGATAACGGAAAGGAGGCTTTCATCATTTTTTTTAGAAATATATATATATATATATATATATATATATAGTATATATATATATATATATATATATAGTATCTATATATATATATATATATATTCTCTTTGATTCCGTTTCTGAGTATGCAGGGTCGTTCTTGGAATACTATATATATATATATATATATATATATATATATATATATATATATATATATATATATATATATATATATATATATATATATATATATATCAACGTTTTAATGAGAAACCGTCCCAGTCTTGACAACACGCTCTTACTTTTTCTAAGAAAAACCACGCTTGAATTACCAGCAAAAAAAATAAAAAAAATAAAAAATAAAAAAGGTCTTTCGACGACTAATCTGTTCTCGAGTATTAAGTTCTACGTATCAAGACTTCATTGGTGGAAAGCTTACCTTTATAATCACCAGAATTAATATTTCTATGATACAATTTCTTCCGGGGAAGTGTGCCCGATACCCAATTCTAAAAACGTGTCAGGATTTTCGAAATACATTCTTCCGAGAATCTGATCTTTCATGCTTGCAAGCAAGCATTGCGCCTACGTTACGAAAACTGGAGCTCTATTGAATCTAGCTTCGCTTTAGCAAATGGGGTTCCGTGTAACAAAAAAAAAAAAGTGGTATGAAATATGATTTCCCTGGAATTCAGACTATTAACCAAGGTTCCATCAATAAATACTTCTTGGATATATGAGGGAGGTCTGTTACTTACAGAATAAGCAGCCTTTTTATTATTGCTCTTATAATATGAAGCCTGCAAGCAAAGCTACGTATATGTATTCAACAGCTATGTATAAAATGAACTACACAATAACTATTCTACAATTTTTTTATAACTACGCAATCTTAACTACAACATTCAAACTGATTCTGCATATTACGTGAGACCCCAAATTCCTAATGAAGAAGTATAGAAGATGAAAACGTCCGGAAGACTCTATTGGAATGAATATCACAGGTGTCAATACGGCGCATATGGTTCTGTCAGAGCGCATGCGCTAGTCAAAGGTCCACAAGGTAACGCTAAACTGAGCAATCTGATCGGTAAACTTTGCTCGAGAAGTCTTTGAAAACAGAGGATTTTTGTCGTGTAACTTATCCTAAGCGATGTTTTTTTTTTAATATAAACAAACTCGTTCGTGCTTCACTTTTGTTTCGAACTTCTGGACTCTCGAAAGAT
This sequence comes from Macrobrachium nipponense, assembly GCF_015104395.2. Lineage (NCBI taxonomy): Eukaryota > Metazoa > Arthropoda > Malacostraca > Decapoda > Palaemonidae > Macrobrachium > Macrobrachium nipponense. The sequence continues at coordinate 17,044,637 of NC_087216.1, read as the reverse complement.
AAAAAGGAAACGCCGCTAGGCCAATGTTTGCGATAAATTCCCAAGCGTCGGTGCCCACGTCTGGCCCCCAAAGGAGTCGCGTCATATGGTTCTCTACTTTCCTGTGGCCGCAAAAGAAGAAGAAGAAAGAAAAAAAAGGCCACACTTTATCTATGGTCGTAAAAAGATGTATGTATTGCCATGTTGATGGTTCTGTTTCTTGGTCTCCCTCTTTCCTGACGTAACTCACGACATTATCAACCAGAGCATAAATTAAAATATAAGTCTGTTCGAGGAGGAGGGAGAGCTTTCGCTTTTGCTCGTCGGATCTTCTGTCCTTCGAAGACTAATGAGAAAAAGTATTGTTTCTTATTTAATTATCTGTTAATAGGAGACATTACTAAATTCAAAACATGGTAAGATTTAAGTAGATTGATTTAGAGCTCATAGATAAATTATCTCTCTCTCTCTCTCTCTCTCTCTCTCTCTCTCTCTCTCTCTCTTTAAAGGAAAATAACTTTTCAATTGAAAGAAAGTCGTCCTAAAATTATTAACATACAAATGCTCGTGATGGTAACTTTCAAAACCGCGCGTGGAGCACCGTGAACATAACCTATAAATAATACTATATACTATATATATAATATAACTATATATTATTATATATATATATAGATATATATACTTATTATGATATTATATATAATATCATATATATATATACTATCATATATACACACACATAACATCTTAACGTAAATATCAGTAAAATACTTAGAACATTTGTTGATCTAAAATAATTGACATATTTTTATAATAAAACCAGATAAAATAAATTTAACCCTAGTTAACACCTACCCAAAAACCGTGTGGTTTCATCTCAAATAAAAGAAAATACAAAGAAAACAGAAGAGAATAGATACTCCCTATTATCATCAGTTTATTTATTTATTCACGGCGAAAAGCATCAACGAATAGAGCGGCGAAAATAAATGTGAATAAATCACATTGCCGAGTGAGAGCACCTGTTGAGGAGAGAGAGAGAGAGAGAGAGAGAGAGAGAGAGAGAGGACAGCGTAGTCGTTTTGTCAAATTAGTTACCGTCACAACTCGGCAAGAGTCATATTCTGTTAAAAACAATATCCCGAAATCTCCTTTGAAAACAACATCGCCACACCTCCGTTATAAACCTGTTTTTTTTTTTTTTTTTTTTTTTTTTTTTCGTCATAAACACCAGGTTTCGAGAATTAGTAAAAAAGAGAACACTCGCTTTATTGCTATATAATATCCTCCGCTCGCTGCGGTAAACATTAAGCGCCTTAGTTGCGTGGTCGGTATGGTGCTGGGGTGCCACCTCGTTGGCCGCGAGTTCGATTTTCGGGCATTCCACTGAGGGGTGAGAGATGTGTATTTCTGGTGATGGAAGTTCACTCTCGACGTGGTTCGGATGTCTTAACGTAAAGCCGTTGGTCCCGTTGCTGAATAACCACTGGTTCCATGCAACGTAAAAACACAATACAAAGAAAACAGCTGCGGTAAACACGGTTGTGTTCTCTTGACGAAATGTGATCGTCATCTCTCGGGCACATTTCGAACATAAGCGAGATATTCTTCCTTTTGTAAGAACATTCTCTTTGCCCCAACACAAACATTGTCGCTTTGCATTAGGAATGTAATTTAATTCTAGGGGAGTAAGAATATCTCTTCTTTGAGTTCCAAGTATCTTAACGTGGTAATCTTTTCAATTATGAGAAAAGGCAAGATTATTTCCATGCGATAAGTAGCGACATATGTGTATATATATACATATATATATATATATATATATATATATATATATATATATATATATATATATATATATCTTTGCTAAGTAGTCAAATGTGATGTGTCTCAAACCTTGATAATGGCCAGTGGAACTGTACTCTTATATCAAAAGGGTCTCTCTCTCTCTCTCTCTCTCTGTCTCTCCCCTCTCTCTCTCTCTCTCTCTCTCTCTCTCTCTCTTTATATATATTATATATATATATTATATATATATATATATATATATATATATTTATGTATGTATATATATATATATATATATATACTATATATACTAAATACTATACACAAATATACATTCAAACAGTCACTTATAAAGGTCTTGAGATAAGCACATACACGTGTTTTCACTTAAAAGAACCAACAACACTCGCTTCTCTGTCTCCGTAACTTCCCTGATCTCTGTGCCGCCGCCCAAGCGTTCGCCTTTCAACCCTGGGTTCAATCCGCGCCCGCGCACAGGGCGTCTATTGTCACCGGAGAGGAAGGAGGAACCCCCTTTCGGCGATTCGTCGTCGTCGCACGGGATCCGTCTTCATTATAACTCTGATGATGACGTCGATAACGAGATGTTTATGACGCAGAGATACGGACTCGGAAAGACGATAATTATGATTAATATGGTGATCTGTGGACGAGAGCTTATGATGCGTTCGTTTGCTGCTCACCTTTCTCGTCGTCACTAGTCCTTACTCTACACATACACACACGCACACACAACTACACTTCCATACACACACGCGTTCACACATTGAGGAACCGTACCCGCATTCATGCACACTCACACAAACATACACATAAACATACGTACACACACAGACGAACCCTATACACACTCATACACGCACACATTTTTCACTCACAGACGAACTCCACACGCACTCACACAAACACACACTTACACACACAAACGAACCACCATACACAGACGTAACCTACACACACACATACACACACGCACACAGATTCACATACGCAGAGACGAACCACACGGAGATGAACCCTACACACACTCATACACACTCACACATACATGCACACACACACATTCCCATACACACAGACGAATCCTACACACGCACGTACATACACACACATACGCTTACGGACACAGACGAGGACGTAGCAATGACAGCTGTGGCATCAAGATTTCAAAAGGGGACTCTAGTGTTGTTGTGAGGCTGTGTTTAGGCAACAACAACTACAGCAAAAAAAATAGATAAACAACAACATAATCCGTATGGTGATTTCGAATGACATTGAAATGTTATGAAGGGATGTGTTTTTGGTAAGAATTATAGCAGCAAGATACTACACAATTGTTACAAGACCTCTGATTTGTTTTTAGCAGCATTGCTTTGTAACAACAAAAACAAACAATTAATAAAGGAATAAAATACGATTTTTAACTAGCATAGAGACGATTTTATAGATATAGAAATAATTTCCATAAATGTATTATTTTGACATATAACGTTCTCACTTTTAAAGGGCATCAGCACGATTTTATCATTCCAAAAGCGAAAGATAAAGAGAATGTTATGGTTTATTTATCGTTGATAAATAAATAAACTATCAATTAGCGTGGAGACAATTTCATAAAAATATGAAATAATTTTCATAAATATATTACCTTGGTATATATCACTCATCTTGATAAGGCATTAGCACGATTTTATCATTCAAAAACGCAGAGAATAGAGAAATTTTATCATTTATTTAGCGTTAACAATAAATAATTTACGCCTAAAAAAATCTCAGAATGAAATCGCAAAGAGGATTTTTTATTTCACATAAAAAATAAAAATCAGGAAAGCTTCAGTTCCTACGTCATCTACTTTGTTAACCCGTAGAGGATCCTCCGACGGCCGTGCCCTTGTGGGCCTTCAGGAGGGTAGATGGGCAGAGGAGGGAAGGGGCGGGGGGGGCCTGTCACCCCTCGAACTCACCTCCATAAATAAACGAGAGAAGACAGCTGGGCCGAAGGTGTTTATACACTTACATGGGAAATCTTAAGAATGTACAACACCTCAAAAAAAATACAAAAAAATAAAAAGTTGAGAAAAAATTACTTGTTCTCGGGGTTGGGTTTAGCCTATTCTTGAACGGCTCTGCCATTGAATGTACTCGTGATATGTATATATATATATATATATATATATATATATATATATATATATATATATATATATATATATATACATATATATATGTATAGTATATACATATATATAGATTTGTATATATATATATCTATATATATATATATATATATATATATAGTATATATATATATATATATCTATCTATATATATATATAAATTATATAAATATAGATATATATATATATATATATATATATATATAGATATGTATATATGCATATATATATATATATATATATATATATATATATATATATTTTCACACACACACACACACACACACACACACACGCACACACACACATATATATATATATATATATATATATATATATATATATATATATATATATATAGTATATATATATATATATATATATCACTCGACTGTAATTAAACAAAAATAAAAAAAGTTTGAAATGCAAAACTTTATAATTTTTTTGTAAACCTCATACGATTCGATAATTTATGAAGCACATTTACCTTATGGCGTGAGCTTCTGGTAAACTCATGAATTATAAGAAGGAATCTCATTCGTTTGTATCGAATAAATTATACAATTATGAAGGTTTATTTTCAGTTGGGTTGCAAATACATTTAATCCAAAACAACTGGTGTCCATAGAGTGGCACTGCCACAGAGGCCATAATGCTGTTCTTATACCAAAAGTTAAATAAAGACAAATTATCTACGTGTTCAAGATATCATGGTAATGCATTATGCCTTCTAGGTGATAGATAATGTTCAGTCATGTTTATCAGTCTGAAATTACAAAAACAAGAGTAAACAACGATAAAGACCTCGTATCGCATTTACTCTTGTTTCCACTCTGTCTTCAAAGCATCTGGCAAAGGTATTATGACGTCATCAGGAAGCCTCACGATGAATATTTTGCCATGTCACTAAAATTATACTTAAAACCGATTAAGACAAATGTCTTAAGTCTACTTCAACCTGTTGTAAAAAGAAGTCTGATCTGTTTATTTAAATTTATTCTAAATTTTATTTTTACAGATGACATGATCGTTCGTCAGTTACAAAAGGTCATAAAGCCTTCGGGTCACAGGTCACTGTCGCGCCCCTTTGGGGCAGAAGAGCGGCGTCTCCAGATGACGAAAGGAATAAAAAAAAAAGTTACTTAATTTAAGAAGAATTCTCTGCAGAGTAAATCTGGAATTGGTGTAGAATAAGTCTCCGCAAATGTTACTTTGTCAGTCATTTGTATTCAGTTGGTCTGTTTCTTTTCAATCTCCTACATTTATCATTTTTTAAGTAGTTATACCCCGACCATTTTAGATCGTTTCGTTGGCACTTCTATTAATTTTCATATTTAAAAACACTAATTAGTTTTTAACTTTCTGTAAACCTCCTTCCTTCTCCTATGTTTGAACGTCGTTTTCTTCAACATACCAAGGTTTTTATGTTTATCGACCTTTCTACTATACCACAAGTTCAGAAAAAATTCGGGCATAGGTCTAGAACTCAACCCCATAGTTTGGCTTTGTCTACAACTCATTTCTAATTTCCCGTCTGTCTGATTCCTTTCTCACTTCGAGTCGTGTTTCCCACGATTCTGTTCTCTCGTTTATTACTCTTTTCCCCGTTCATATCAGTACCTTTATCCATTCTGCTACTGTTATTCAACATTTTACGGATGATTCAGCCCGCCATAATTCGACCTCCTTCATTTTAAGTTTTAACATTACCAGTGCCTTTAACATATTCAAATTAATTCTTTTAAAAACGGCTTTTATATCTAAATTCATTGTCCTATGTCTAGCCGATTTTCTAAATGATTTTCGAAACAAAAATCAGCCTTCCAAAAGAGGAAAAAACTCTCAAAAACATTGTAAAAAAAATTGAAATATTTCTTAAAAATTTTTTTATGTTACATTCACACATTTCGACTGGTATATTGTCATATGGCACATCTGAGCTAGTGAGGTTATACGAATAGTCAGGTTCATTCTAAGACATATTTAATGCCTGCGTTTCTAAAGGTCTACTTCCCCATCCAACTCTCCGATCTTGATCACTTAAAACACAATTCTACGTCCTCGAGATATTGCGTCAACTCTTACGCAAACATACGTACGCACAAAACGGAACGGAAAGTTTAAGTAAACATAAAAAAATAAATAAATGTAGATCAAAACCAAAGGAATATAATGAAGACAGAGTGGCCATGATTGTATCAAGAAGAAGAAGAAGAAGTAGAAGACGAAGAAGAAACGGAAGGAGATAAAGAAGAAGAATGCGACAAAACCTAAGTTGTTTACAAACTCTGATTTTATCAGCACGACGTAGTAAGCGTAAGCGTTTCCATGACCCTTTCTTAAACGGTGGAAAATTTCCTCGCATTTTTCAGATGTTTATCATCTCGGTACATTGCGTGGAATAATGTTCGTTTTTAACACGGTGATCGTTATGCTTAGATATCATTCATTTTCTTTTGACCGTCTAGGGATGATTATAACGAGCGGATATAATTATTACCCTAATGCAGTTCTTTCATACTTGCTTACATATAATTCTATGTATTTATTTACTAATTTGTAAATTTATTCTTTTTAATAGGTGATCTCTTTTACTTCCTTCTAATGAACACCATATTCTTTGGAAGTTTGAACTTCAAATCAATGGCTTCTGTGGTGGGCTCGTTCCATATGAACTGGGTTCATCTTCTCAATAATAATAATAATAATAATAATAATAATAATAATAATAATAATAATAATAATAATAAGAGTAGTAGTAGTAGTAGTAGTAGTAGTAGTAGTAGTAGTAGTAGTAGTAGTAAACTGTCGTCACAAATTCCGATTTTGGATAATATTAATTAAAGTTTAGTGAAATCAATGAGCATTAGCAACTGAAAATCATTATTATACTGGCCTCCGATTCACCTCTAGATCAAAATTTTACATATTGAAGCCTCGCATCATTCAAATTCCTAGGAGCCCTTTTTCTTCGCCTCTCCTGCTATGAAACTAAACACAGTTACTACATTGACCAGTTACTTAAGCCTATTGTACCTCTGATAACCTAAGAAGTAAACAGTGTACCTGGTGATTAGACGACTGTGGTGGGTCGCATCCAGATGTGAGAAGGGTAATAGGTTAGCAAATTCATCCTTGAAGTCATCCTGATTATCAGAATGGCAGCATTGTATGTATATATATATATATATATAATATATAATAATAAATTTAAAATTTTTCATATTAATTATACATATATATATATATGTATGTATGTATGGTATGTTGTATGTATGTATTGTTTATATACGCATATATATATGTTATATATGATTAATATATATATATATTTATTTATTTATGTAATGTATGTATGATGTATGTATATTATACGCATATTATATGTATTAATATGTAGTATCTAATATATATCTATATATATATATATATATATTTAATATATTACACGTACATATATGATGTATGTATGCGAATATATTAAAGACTATGCATATATATATATATATATAAATATATATATATATATATATATATATATATGTATATCCCATCTACAGAAAAAAGCCATCCACAGAAACAAACACCATTACATCCATAACCATAAGCATAAACACATCTAAACGTTGCCATGCACGCATGCTCCCATCGAGTTAAGCGCCTTTATAATATGCGACCGCATATGCATTCCCTCCCATCTCTGTATATCGTCACGCGGCAGTATATACAGTATATAATCTGGAGGGGAGGGACGACAGCCCCCCTACGTTTTATGTAGTGACAGAGAGTAAAACTGCAATGAAATTCTCTTAAAACCCTCAGTGCGTGAAGCCTCTGCCAAAAGTATGTCTTGGGTTGCGACTGTGACGAGGAGGTAAGGACGAATTGGAAGTCCACTGAATATTATAGTGAAATATCTAAGTGGACTGTAATTTATGAACTATAGTGAAATATCTACGTGAATTATAGTTTATAATCCACGTAGATATTTCATCATAATTCTACTATGCCCGTCTCTTCGGCAGTCTTAGAACCAGTGGAAGAAATATATCAAATGCAAAATACTTTCTGTACTGCAGACTGGCTTAAAAAATCAGTCGAAATGTGAATGAGTCTCCTATTCATCAGATTATATATTATCTGCAGACAGCTGTTAAAAAATAGTTACTGAATATGGGCAACGAATAGTCATTAAAGTTTAATTAATCATTCATTGCTGACGTCGATTGTCCGTCGAAATATTACAGAAAGATTGTTATAGAAAACTTAGAGAAATCAAGAATTAGCAATACCCAAAGGCCGTTCGTCAGTTCAAATATTACCTGGATACTGTCGTAAAACGATAATTAATCGAAATATCAACTGTATAAATCTACCTACACTATTGTTAAAGGACTAATAAAACAATCGCACATTTCCTTTAAAAAATTATTTATTTATTTATTTTACTGGTTCAAATATTACCTGGACACTGTCGTAAAATGATAATTAATCGAAATATCAACTGTATAATATTACCTACAATATTGTGAAAGGACTAATAATAAAAGAAATCACGCATTTCCTTTAAAATGTTTTATTTTTAATTTTGAATCTATTTTTTTTACTGGTTCAAATGTTACCTGGATACTGTCGTAAAACGATAATCAATCGAAATATCAACTGTATAAAATTACCTAGACCATTGTTAAAGGACTAACAATAAAAGAAATCACTCATTTCCCTTAAAATAGTTTTTATTTATTTTTTTACTGGTTCTGGACACGTCAACGTTTCCGTTGATCAGTTCATTATTACCCGGACACTGTTGTAAAATGATAATTAATCTAAATATCAACTGTATAATATTACCTGCACTATTAAGAAATCACTCATCTCCTTTAATATATATATATATATATATATATATATATATATATATATATATACGTGTATATATATATATATGTATATATATATATATATATATATATATGTATATATATATATATATATATATATATATATATATATATATATATATACTATATATATATATATTTTTTTTTTTTTTTTTTTTACTACTGGTTCTGGACACGTCAGTGTTTGGCTACGAAGATAATTCCAGGGTCATCGCCTTTTATTTTAGTGCACCCAACGCAAAAAAAAAAAAAAAAAAAAAAAAAAAAAAGAAATTCACGCTTGAAAGCCCTCGTAGCTTCCTTCGTTAAAGATGTGCAACAACAAGCATCGAAGAATCATCAAGAATCCTTCTCAGCACGCCAAACCCGAGACCCGGAGACACGAAAGCATTAGGAATTTAAATTGAAACAATGCAAAAACCCCCCAATCGCCCTTCGAGATGTTTTAACTTAGCGCCCTCTCGCTAAAACATTTATACAACCGCCGGAGAGCGCTTGGAGTTCCTACCAATAAAATGGTCTCCCTCTCCTTGGGCAAGATAGGAGACGACACGTCAACTGTAAGAGGAGGAATAAAAACAAGAAACGGAAAGAGGAAGATTCTTTATTTTTCATTTATTATTTAAGTTATACATTATCAAAGTTATACAGCGATGGGAATGATACAAAGTGAGGAAATCCCAGTTGCAGATCCAGAAGAATCCTAGTTGCAGATCCAGAAAAATCGCAGTTGCAGATCCAGAAGAATCCTAGTTGCCGATCCAGAAGAATCCTAGTTGCAGATCTAGAAGAATCCTAGCTGCCGATCCGGAAAAATCTTAGATGCAGATCCAGAAGAATCCTAGTTACAGATCCAGAAAAATACTAGCTACAGATCCGTGAAAATCTTAGATGCAGATCCAGAAAAATTCTAGTTACAGATCCAGAAAAATCCTAGCTGCAGGTCAAGAAAAATCCTAGATCCAGATCCAGAAAAATCCTAGTTCAGATCCACAAAAATCCTAGCTACAGATCCAGAAAAATCCTAGCTACAGATCTAGAAAAATCCTAGTTGCAGATCCAGAAGAATCCTAGTTGGCAGATACCTAGTTTGCAGATACCAGAAGACATCCTGTTGCAGATCCAGAGAATCCTAGTTAGCTAGATCCAGAAGAATCCTAGTTGCAGAATACAGATCCTGTTGCATCCAGAAGAATCCTAGTTGGCAGATACAGAAGAATCCTAGTGCCAGGATCAGAAGACTCCTAGTTGCGATCCAGAGGAATCCTAGTTGCCAAGATCCCAAAGAATCCTAGTTGCAGATCCAGAAGAATCCTAGTTGCAGATCCAGAAGAATCCTAGTTGCAGATCCAGAAGAATCCTAGTTGCAGATACAGAAGAATCCTAGTTGCAGATCCAGAAGAATCCTAGTTGCAGGATCAGAAGAAACCTAGTTTTTGCAGCCAGAAGAATCCTAGTAGCAGATACAGAAGAATCCTAGTAGCAGATACAGAAGAATCCTAGTTGCAGATCCAGAAGAATCCTAGTTGCAGATCCAGAAGAATCCTAGTTGCAGATACAGAAGAATCCTAGTTGCAGATCCAGAAGAATCCTAGTTGCAGATCCAGAAGAATCCTAGTTGCAGATCCAGAAGAATCCTAGTTGCAGATAGAAGAAAATCCAGTAGCAAGATAAAGAATCCTATTGCAGTAACAGAAGAATCCTAGTTGGCATATCCAGAAGAATCCTAGTTGCGATACAAAGAATCCTAGTACAGATAAGGAAAGAATTCCTTAGTTTGAGATACAGAAGAATCCTAGTTTGCAGATTTCCAGAAGGAATCCTAGTTGCAGATTCCAGAAGAATCCTGTAGCATATCCAGAAGGAATCCTAGTTGCATATTCCAAGAAATCCTAGTTGCAGATCCAGAAGAATCCTAGTTGCAGATCCAGAAGAATCCT
>NC_087216.1:17016328-17028828 GCF_015104395.2 Macrobrachium nipponense | reverse complement strand
AAATTTAATATATAGATCACTCTCAAAATAAAAGAGCCAAAGCAAATAAGAAAGTAAGATTTAATTTCTTCATCGCCCTCAAAATAAATAAAAAAATAAACAAATAAATAAAGTATAATTTCTTCATCACCCTCATCACCGGACACATATGGGACTCCAGGCTGAATAATTTTTTTATTTTTATTTATTTATTTATTTTTTTCCTATTTAGATTCCCCAGCCAAGCAGCCTGTCTCTTCTGTCAGCCACCGGATAAAGGGAGTCGAATTCTTTGTCACTGTTTACAGACGGGCCAGGTATTTTGATAACTACCCCGGGACGGAGTCTCTTCATTTGCATAGCCCCATAGTAAACATTCATTAAACGGACGGTTTGGAAGACTCGAGAGCCGTTGTTGCACATTTCATTGCAAGGAATTCCTCTCGGCGTGTCTAGCAGATTCGCAATACGATGAGGTAGCAGGAAGGGACTGGCATTTCTCATCTATGAAATCAGCAACAGTCCTAACCAAAAGATACAAAAGCATTCATAGATATATTAGAAGGATATAATCCTTCAAACTGGAACAAATCTAATGAAAACATCTTGAAAATAATTGAAGAAGTTTCCAAATAAAATCCAAGTGGTCAAGAGACTCATAAAGAAAATATACATAAACCAACAATATTCCGACAAGAAAATGAATAAGGTGAATCTTGTGAATATACTAATTGATGCATTAGGAAAAAGAATGCCAAAAGCATGCAAACTGTGTAAGGGTTTGGTATAGCATAGTCAATCCACAAAACCTAATCAGAAAATGTGCTGCATGCACATTCCGACCCATCCACAGTGTGCTGAGGTAATACAAGATTTGAGAAAAGATACAAGAATTTTTTGTTCAACATGTCTATCATGGATAGACAATGTTATTAAATCAAGATTGAATGTACAAATAGTTGAGGATTGAAGAAGAAGAAGAGGAAGAAGAAGAAGAAAAAGAAGAAGAGGAAAAACGGAAGAGAAGTAAACAAAAATGAAATGACAGAAAAAAAAAATAAGGAAAACAAAGAACAAGATAAAAGTATGGATGCAGAGATACTCATTGATACTACATATGAGGCATAAAGCAGCATACCTACGAAGAAATAAATTACGATATGACAACAGAAAAGCAAATCCCGAAGAGGCTCTACCCAGATCTATACAATGACGGGAAAGAGGAAAAAATAGACAAGGAAGACAAATCTGCAACCTTTTGAAAAGAGGGAATTGCAGATTTGGAGAAAGATGTTACTACAAACATCCTAAGATATGTCAAAACTATGAAATATATGGTAAATGTGCATACTTAGATGGATATGGGGATGATTGCAGAGATCTGCATCCAAAAATATGTAAAAACCTAAAAGAAGGAAAGGTATGTAAGTTCGACAAAAAATGCAAATATATGCACCCTGTAGCCATGAATCATAATCAAATAAATAACCAACCAAGTAATAAAATCCAAAATAAGAAAGAAACAAATAAAGAGAGAAATCAAGATATCAGGTAAAGAGAAAAGCAAACCACCAATGAGATATGCAGAGGTGTCAGCAAAGAATTTCAAAGCATCAGCTCCGAAATTCTACTCAAGTGATAATAACTGTATTTATTATGCAAGAGGATATTGCAGAAACGGAGAAAATTGCAGATTCAGACACAAAATGAATAATTATGATGAAGGAAGATCAAATATTATGGAAAAGTTGGATTTTTTGGTTTTTTAATGTCAGAATTTCTGGAAATGAAAAAAAGAACAACATACCAGAACAGGAAAGAGACATGGGAAAATCCTTATTACTATCAGTATTAAATGAAGGAGAAACACGCAAACCATCATAGTGATGAATGCGCAGGGTTTTAGTTACGAGTAACTCAAAAAGAAAAATAGAGTACTTAGAAGAACTAACCCAAAATGAAAAGAAAATAGATATAATGAATATAAGTGAAACCTGGTATTCCCAAGAGACTGGGAATGATGATCAAATAAAAGGGTTCCAAACTTATAGATCAGATAGAAAAAATAGGAATCAAGGGGGAACCGCAATATATGGGAAAGACAAAAAACAGGAAAAATATATGAGAAATATAGTAACTCAGAATGTGAACTAATAGCGGTAGAATTTGAATCTGAAAAATTGATGAACATAGTAATATATAGACCTCCTAATACTAAAGAGTTTGACTTAATAATTGAAAAATTGGATGATATATGAGAAATCACAAGGACTGGACTATTCTCCTATCTGGTGACTTCAACTCCTTTCGTAGAATGGAGGAAAGAACGAATAGGAGATTGTGGTTGTACTTATACATATAAAAAGAGAGTAATAGTAGTGCAGAAGATAAGAGGCAATTTGAAAAGCTATTAGATATGCTACTAGAATCAACATTCAACAAATAAATCACCTGCCAACAAGAAAGGAAATACTTTATACCTAGTATTTGTGAACGAGATGAATTATGTTAAAGAAATAATAGTTTATAATGCGAGTATTTCAGACCATAATGTCATAGAATTTAAACAGTTTCATTCCAAAGCAAGTGAAAATAGAGATAAGCAAGAAATGAAAAAGTGGGAAGGATATGGAAAATACAACTTCTACAGTAAAAATATAAAATGGTCAGAAATTAATGAAGAATTAAACAAAGATTGGGATAACATTTTCGTAAGTGATGACATAAGGGTAAATACGGAGATATTATATAAAATATTGGAGATAATAGTGGAAAAATATAACGAAGAAGAAAAAGTAAACATCATTCATGCATACCAAGAGACGAAGAATCTTGTTCCAGAAAATCAGAAAGTGGAAAAAAGGTCTTGCAAAGAAAAAAATGCATGGAAAGTTATAGAACTAAAAAGTAAGATAGAAAATGCAGAAAAAAACAAAAAAGATTATACAATCAAAAGAAAATGAAAAACGGGACTTGGAAGAAAAAAACCCTATTAAATATCAAGCAAAACCCCAAACTATTATACTCATATGCGAAGAAGATGAATAAAAGAAGAATAGAAATAGGCCCTCTGAGAATTGAAGGGAGATTAACGAATGAAAAAAGGAAATTTGCAACATACTGGCAGAACGATATAAGAGAGAATTCACCCCTAGAATAGATAATGAAGATAATGATATAGAAGTAAGGGATGAAAATAGTGAATATTTAGCTGACATAGATATTAATGAAGCTGATATTGTGCAGGCTATTAATGAAATTAAAATGGAGCTGCATGCAGGCCTGATGGAATTCCTGCTATTTTGTTAAGAAAGTAGTTCATTCTATCGCAAAGCCACTTGCAATATTATTAAGACAAAGTGTAGATACAGGCAAGATATATGATGACACAAATTAGCGTATATTACCCCCTACTTTCAAAAGTGGATCAAGACTAGAGGCAAGTAATTATAGGCCTGTGAGTCTAACATCACATATAATGAAAGTGTATGAAAGGGAAATGGGTAATGAAGAAAAAATATTATGAAACATTTATAAAAAATAAAAAATAATTTGTTTAATAAAGGACAACATGGTTTCGTACCCGGAAAAAGTACACAAACCCAACTGTTAGTCCACCGTGAAAACATATTCAAAAATATGAAAAGCGGAAATGAAACAGATGTGGTTTATTTAGACTTTGCAAAAGCTTTTGATAAAGTAGACCATAATATATTAGCGAAGAAAATTAGAAAACACAATATCGTGGATAAAGTAGGAAGATGGTTAAAAGAATTTTTACACAACAGAAAACAGATAGTTATTGCAAACGACGAGAAATCGGATGAAAGCCAAGTAATATCCGGTGTGCCGCAAGGTACGGTGTTAGCTGCAATACTGTTTGTTATTATGATTGAAGACATAGACAATAATGTTAAGGATTCGGTAGTGAGTAGTTTCGCAGATGACACAAGAATAAGTAGAGAAATTACTTGTGATGAAGATAGGAACGCTCTACAAAGAGACCTTAACAAAGTATATGATTGGGTCAGAGGGTAAATAGGATGGTATTTAACTCTGATAAATTTGAATCAATAAATTATGGAGACAGAGAAAGAAAGCTATATGCATATAAGGGACCTAATAACTGAATACCATCCACAAATAAGGAAGCAGTTAAAGACCTTGGTGTGATGATGAATAGGAACATGTTATGCAATGATCAAATAGCAACTCTGTTGGCAAAATGTAAAGCAAAAATGGGAATGTTGTTACGGCACTTCAAAACACGAAAAGCTGAAACACATGATTATGCTTTATAAAACATATGTTCGTAGTCCACTTGAATATTGCAATATGATATGGTACCCACACTATCAAAGGATATTGCACAAATAGAGAGTGTACAAAGGTCCTTTACAGCTAGAATAGAAGAAGTTAAGGACCTAGACTACTGGGAAAGACTACAATTCTTAAAATTATATAGTCTGGGAAAGGAGAAGAGAAACGCTACATGATAATTCAGGCATGGAAACAGATAGAAGGAATAGCAGAAAATATCATGGAACTAAAATATCAGAAAGAGCAAGCAGAGGTAGATTAATAGTGCCCAAAAAATATACAGGAAAAAATAAGGAAAGCACACAGGACATTAATCCACTACGCAACCAGCATCGATAATGCAGCGTCTAATTCAATGCGTTGCCAGCTCATCTGAGGAATATATCAGGAGTGAGCGTAGATGTGTTAAGAATAAGCTCGACAAATATCTAAACTGCATCCCAGACCATCCAAGATTGGAAGATGCAAAATATACCGGAAAGATGTACTAGCACTCTCTGGTATACATTAGAGGTGCCTCACACTGAGGGACCCTTGGGGCAACCCGAACAAGATGTGGTCTGTAAGGTCTGTAAGGTCTTCTTCTTCTTCTTCTTTTTTCTTCTTCTCATTTTTCGTCTCGTCTTCTCCTTATTCGTCTTCTTCTTCTTCTTCTTCTTCTTCTTCTTCTCCTCTCTTATTCTTCGTTTTTTCTTCTCCTTATTCCTCTTCTTCTTCTTCTCATTTTCCCTCCTCGTCTTCTTCGTTTTTTCTACTCCTAATTCTTCTTCTTCTTCTTCTTCGTGTTTTCTTCTCCTAATTCCTCTTCTTCTTCTTCTTCGTGTTTCTTCTCCTTATTCCTCCTCTTCTTCTTCTTCTTCTTCGTTTTTTCTTCTCCTAATTGTTCTTCTTCTTCTTCTTCTTCTTCTTCGTGTTTTCTTCTCCTTATTGCTCTTCTTCTTCTTCTTCTTCTTCTTCTCATTTTCCCTCTCCTCCTCGTTTTTTCTTCTCCGTATTCCTCTTCTTCATCCTCTCTTTCATCTCATTTTCCCTCTTCTTCTTCTGCTTCTTCTCATTTTCACACTTCTTTCTCTTCTTCTTCTTCTCATTTTCCCTCTTCTTCTTCTTCTTCTTATTCTTCTTCTCATTTTTCCTCTTATTTTTCTTCGGTTCCTTCTTCTTCTTTTCTTCTTCTCCTTCTATAAATAATTTTTTCTGTAATGTTTACTATGCACATTATTCATTTTTTGCAATTTCATTCTAATAAATAAATCATAAAGATCATATCCTAAAATTCCTGTATTTAACTCAACGCAGATTAACACCTTTTTCAGACCTTTTTAGGGTCTTCCTTAGACCTTTCCTAACACCCAAACAATAACAAAAACAATAACAACAACAACAAATACAACAACAAAAACAACAAAGCAGTTTGTATGCTTACTCCCCGAGCAAGTGAAAATAATCTAAGTATTTTGGAAAGAATATTTGGAAGTAAATCATGAACTTCCGGTTTGTCAGTTGTATTAATGAACCGAAAAACTAAATGCAAAAGATCTGGAATAAAGCCAAAATAAGTCTTTTCTAAAATACTAAAAAAATAATACTTTATTTGTTTAAAAAAACAATTTAAATATTTTGGAAAGAATATTTGTAAGTGAATCACGAATTTCCGTTTTGCCAGGTGTATTAATGAACAAAAACTAAATGCAACAGATCTGGAATAAAATCAAGATAAGTCTTTTTTTAATGCTAAAAAATAATTTTATTTATTTATTTATTTACTTAAAAAAGTAATTTAAATATTTTGGAAAGAATATTTGGAAGCAAATCACGAATATCCGGTTCGCCCTTTGTATTATTCCATCAAAATCCAAATGTAGCAGATCTGAAATAAGAATCAAGAGAGGTATTTCTTAAATGCTCGAAAAATTCTATTTATTTAGTTATTCATTCATTCACTCACTTATTTATTTATTTAACTTTGCGCAACTAGCCTTCGAGACGTCCACATCAGTACGCACTACATGTAGTAGATCTGAAATAAAAATCAAGAAAAGCATTCTTAAATGCTCGAAAAAAATTATTTATTTAGTTATTTATTTATTTACTCATTTATTTATTTATTTCAGTTTTTGCAACTGGCCTTCGAGACGCCCCATCAGTCCGCCTTGATTCTTCAAAGACATTCCTGTTCCGCTGAGAACATGAAATCAAGAATGTCGAGCGCCTCAGCAGCAGTCTACAGGACAGGAGAGCTAAATTCTTGACGACAATAAAAAGAGAAGAAGAAGAAGACGAAGAAGAAGAAGACGAAGGAAACAAAAGAGTTGAAAGGTGGGGAAGAGAGAGGGGGTACAGGGAATGTAAGTAGTATATACACAGGCCCGGAATATCACAGGAAGGAGGAACGGAACGAGAGAGAGAGAGAGAGAGAGAGAGAGCAGCCAGGCTCTGTTTATATCACGTGGAAATTCTTCGCCACTTGTTCGCCCAATTAACATTCTGAGAAGAAGACAGGGCTAATGTTATCGATGATTATACATCCCTTTTTTTCTCTCTTCTCCTCCTCCTCCTCCTCCTCCCGCCAGGGAGTTCTTCTTATCCGAAGGTGTTTCGTGCCGACTGGCGTTCCAAATAGTACGAACGTTTGCTCTGTGCCAGGGAATGTTGTCAGCGGGCGTGTATTTGTGCGTGTGTCTTTGTGTGTACGTGTTTGAGTTTCTCGTGAGAGAGAGGCCGTTCTGTTATACTACAGAACGGCCTCGCATGATACCGGAAAGAAACAGCCGTTGCCTTCCTGAACGGGGAACGGAAATGTTACTGGAGAGCTTTAATGTTTTGTGAAGGTCATCATCAATCAGTTTAAAAGTGTCTACCACCCAGCTGATGGTGAATGATACCACCTAAAATGCTACGGTACAACCCTTGGGAACACCAGTGACTCTGGATGCAAATGTACCATTCCTAAGACATACGAACGAACCAGGAGATGGTACTAACGAAATCAGACCGGTTGTGTTACCGATTGCTTGCCTCTGGCGTAACTGCTCTCCTATCTCATTTTCACTGACGGTGAGACCTCAGGCTATGAAGCCTTGGTCAAGGTGAGTTATAAATTATAAATAATCATTTGAAAACTATAAATTCTAACGTATATTTAAAGCAACGTCGATAAAACGATACCAAAATGTCGATTTTTAGACTTTGCTCTTCATTTAGATCATTTTCATTTTTGTTTATCATGGTGAGGCACTGGTAAGGCCATAAGGAGTTTTTTTTTAATGGATAACACCCCTCCAGTGATGACAGACACGCCCTTTGAAAAGAGGCAGGTTAAAAAGATACTGGAAACACAGAGGACCTCTGAGAATTCCAAATTTATCCAGCTGAAGAGAATTTTCATCATTGCTGCGTGTGTGTATGTATATATACCTATTTATTTATTTGGGAATCGCAACACCAAAGTGCCTCAAATACCTAACTGCAACATCTCAACATCTGAATGTTGTGCAGATAGTATGAAATATTAGTAATTTTATATTATTCAGTAAACGCAATCTGAATGTTTTAACGATTGTAAATAGATGAACTCTAATCATCCAAATATTCATGTTCAGAAGACAATTGTTATGAAAGTAATGCGGTTAACTGTCAGTGTAACTTTAAGAACAACAGTAATTCCTAAATCGGGAAAGAAAATGAAAAATAAAATTAAGAAGGAACCAGTTGAAGTTTCTCTTTTCAGTGTAATGAAAATCCCAGGTAAACTTTCCTACCTTCTATCATTATCGAGTAACTGATACACTCTTGTCAAATGAGTTGTCTTCACAGCTTTACCAGATACAAGATGAGATGAATCACTCATCAGATGAAGCAAGGAAGTGACTGGATCGTTAGAAAAAGATCGGGGAAAAAAAATGAGAAGAGCCTTTATTTGGCTCAGCGGTCTGGGTAAACTAATCCTTTATATAATAATAATAATAATAATAATAATAATAATAATAATAATAATAATAATAATTATATAATAATAATAATAATAATAATAATAAGAATAATAATAATAATAATAATAATAATAATAATAATATAATAATAAGACATGTGAGCGACTATCATATCGAATCCAAAGCTGCGTGACACAGAGGCCGCTTGTGATTTTCTACCATTTATTCTCTCCTGCGCTTTGTCTTCCACTAATATCCACTTATCTCCGACCTCCCTTTTCATGGTTCTAATGCAAGCATGTCCTGCCTTCTCTTATATCATATTTCAAATGATGTCTCCCGTTCAGTATTTTCTTAGTTTAAATTCTCTTACAGCATTTATGGCATTGGATATTGCCCCTACTTTCTTTCCTTAACCTGACTCAACAAAGCGTTTCTCTTGTCTAACATCCTATTCCTCTAACAGCGTTTTCCTTAACTAATTCTAGTTTCAGCATTTCCCCTCATTTTAATCCTACTGCAACATTTTTCTCCTTTTTTTCTTAGTCTTCTACCATTATTTCCTTATATTTATTCAACTTACTTTAACTGTTATTTCCATCGTTTAATTCTTCCTATAAGTTTCTTCTTTCTCTTCCTTATTTCCTTATAAGTCCCTTCAGGTATCAATTCCTTAAAATTAAGGAATTGAACCTTATTCCTCATTATTATTATTTTATTATTATTATTATTATTATTATTATTATTATTATTATTATTATTATTATTATTATTATTATTATTATTATTATTATATTGTCGTATCAGAACCTTAAACTTATTCCTCTTACATTCTTCCTACATTTCCATCCTCCTCTCCCGTCTCCTACAGATCTAAATTATGGGGAAGATGGGAAAATGAGGCGTTTGTTCCCTAAATGACATAATCTGTGTTTGCAAAATGTCATCCGCAGAATCTGTCATTATTACTGTATTGCTACGACTATTGTTATTACTGGAATTTTCCATTTTTCATTATTACTGTGATTTCAATCAATATAGTTTTGTTACATTAAATTTTTTTACTTATCAATTTTATTACGGTTATGACCATTATTTTGATTACCATCTTTTATACCACCTCAGCAAGCGTGGATATCGCCGATTAATCTTTTTTTTATCATGTCATCTTATGTATCTTATTATCTGTTCTTTGTATATTCCATGTATATAGCCTTGAGCTGATGAAAAAAACTATTATTATTTCCATGAACTGATTCCTCCTTCATCCCAATCCCCATAAATTCTCCCTACATATTCTTCCTCCCCTCCCGTCTCCTAAAAATCCCTTATTCCATCGAAGTCCGGTCACAAGAGAGAGAGAGAGAGAGAGAGAGACGAAGTCTGGTGACGATTCAATCGAAGGAGAATCGAAGACGACGAGTCTGTTTTGGCATCGAGTGAGTTGGATGGTACTAACTAACGTCCGTGAGATTCATGCATCAGCTGCAACAGCAGCCTCCACATTATGCTCTCCGAAACCACCTACTAACCAGCGAGATGAGATGCTTCGCCGCCTCGTTCGTTTCACGGTGACAAACAGCAAAAGGAAGTTTAACCAGCTCCAACGACCGTAGATCGCCCCGCGGGGGTCGTTCGAGGGTACTTATCGGCCCGGCGGGCTGGTACGAATTGACTCATAAGAGGCCAAAATGAGCCGTGAAGCACAATGTGCCACTGGGACGGGCCTTGGGGTGGATGGGTGTGACGAGGTCCCTCACCGTGGTATAGGGTGGAAGAAGATTCAGTTTGTGGTTAGTGGGGCTGGGGATGGTATAGGTTCTGGGGGAGGAGGGGGGAAGGGTGGCCTTTTGACACCGCTGCCAGATATAAGAGAATTTCCTCGAGGTTTTGGTGACATTCGCACTAATTTTCCGTGAATTATTAGCGCGTAACTGCCTTCAGGCGTGAAGATATCCCACAGATTCTGGGAAAATCTATAAACCCTTCTTTCTGCGGTTTCGTAAATTACCTTAACGAGCCCAATGCTGAAAAAAAAAAAAAAACAGCGGACGTTTGAGAACATCAAAATACAGCACCTGAGAGCTGACATAAAACAAAATAATAAAAAATAAAAAATAAAACGGGGTGTGCAGGGATGACTACAGCTTATAAAACTAGTTCGGAGGAGTACTTCGCGGGTCGTATTCTCGAGTTTAATATTAACCCTGGCGCGGGGAAAATGCCTCTTTATTGCTCCGACGTTTTGACATCGGGGGAACATGATGATTCAGCCAAGACATCCAGCGTCATCTTGCTCGGTACCGTAAGGGTGTTCCTGACCTTTGGGGAAAATCGCAGAAGAAGAATGGCTGCTGCAGGTAAGTATTGGTGGTGACTGCGCTCCTGAACTTGTTTGTTTAAAGAACGTTACTGATCAGAAAGGCATTCCTGTTTTCGAACTGGTATATTCCATTTGTGGAAGGCTGCTTTGCAAGATAATATCAGTTCAGTTTAGCTTTTATTTACGTCGTATTATTACAATTAAATGTACAATTCCAGTAATGCCACAGAAGCTGTAGAAGCTTATATGGCAGGCTGCATAAAAACGTCAATACATATAATAATAATAATAATAATAATAATAATAATAATAATAATAATAAATAATAATAATAATAACTAAAATAATAGTACTGCAGAAGGTGGATGCTGGGTACCAGCTCAAGAAAAGAGGCAACAGAATTAACCATCTGATGTTCATGGATGACATCAAGCTGTATGGTAAGAGCATCAAGAAAATAGATACCCTAATCCAGACTGTAAGGATTGTATCTGTGGGGGACTATCAGGATGGAGTTTGGAATAAAAAAATGTGCCTTAGTCAACATACAAAAAGGCAAAGTAACGAGAACTGAAGGGATAAAACTACCAGATGGGAGCAACATCAAACACATAAATGAGACAGGATACAAAATACTTGGGAATAATGGAAGGAGGGGATATAAAGCATCAAGAGATGAAGGACACGATCAGGAAAGAATATATGCACAGACTCAAAGCGATACTCAAGTCAAAAACTCAACGCCGGAAATATGGTAAAAGCCATAAACACATGGGCAGTGCCAGTAATCAGATACAGCGCAGGAATAGTGGAATGGACGAAGGCAGAACTTCGCAGCATAGATCGAGAAAAACCAGGAAACATATGACAATACACAAAGCACTACACCCAAGAGCAAATACGGATAGACTATACATAACACGAAAGGAAGGAGGAGAGGACTACATCAACATCACGAACAGAGCACTGGGGCAATATCTGAAAACCAGTGAGGACGAGTGGCTAAACGAGTGCATGGGAAAAAAGACTGATAAAAGTAGACGAAGACCCAGAAATATACAGGGACAGGAGAATGACAGACAGAACAGAGGACTGGCACAACAAACCAATGCACGGACAATACATGAGACAGACTAAAGAACTAGCCAGCGATGACACATGGCAATGGCTACAGAGGGGAGAGCTCTAGAAGGAACCTGAAGGAATGATAACAGCGGCACAAGATCAGGCCCTAAGAACCAGATATGTCCAAAGAACGATAAATGGAAATACATCTCTCCCATATGTAGGAAGTGCAATACGAAAAATGACCATAAACCACATAGCAAGCGAGTGCCCGGCACTTGCCCAGAACCAGTACAAAAAGAGGCATGATTCAGTGGCAAAAGCCCTCCACTGGAGCCTGTGCAAGAAACATCAGTACCCTGCAGTAATAAGTGGTACGAGCACCAACCTGAGGGAGCGATAGAAAACGATCAGGCAAAGATCCTCTGGGACTATGGTATCAGAACAGATAGGGTGATACGAGCAAATAGACCAGACGTGACGTTGATTGATAAAATCAACGAAGAAAGTATCACTCATTGATGTCGCAACACCATGGGACACCAGAGCTGAAGAGAAAGAAAGGGAAAAAATGGATAAGTATCAAGACCTGAAAATAGAAATAAGGAGATGGATATGCCAGTGGAAATTGTACCACCCATAATCATAGGAGTACTAGGCACGATCCCAAGATCCCTGAAAAGGAATCTAGAAAAACTGTTGACGCTGAAGTAGCTCCAGGACTCATGCAGAAGAGTGTGATCCTAGAAACGGCGCACATAGTAAGAAAAGGGATGGGCTCCTAAGGAGGCAGGATGCAACCCGGAACCCCACACTGTAAATACCACCCAGTCGAATTGGAGGACTGTGATAGAACAAACAAAAAATAATAATGATAATAATAG
>NC_087216.1:16998828-17011328 GCF_015104395.2 Macrobrachium nipponense | reverse complement strand
ACATTTGCGAAGAAAGAGAGAGAGAGAGAGAGAGAGAGAGAGAGAGAGAGAGGAGAGAGAGAGAGAAACTCTAATGATGAACCGGAAAAATGATTACAAGACCAGAAAACTTATATATACGTTCGGTCATTTTCGGCTTCATGAAGCTGCCGGCTCGGTAAATCAAGGGCGTCGAAGTGTAAAAATGATAAAAGAAAGGTGTGCCACACACACACACACACACACACACAGAGAGAGAGAGAGAGAGAGAGAGAGAGAGAGAGAGAGAGCGATGAAAGGCATCAATGTCTATATCGTCACCACAATCTCAAATGGAAAACCGTAATGTATTATTATTATTATTATTATTATTATTATTATTATTATTATTATCATTATTATTATTATTATTATTATTATTATTATTATTATTATTATTTTGGTAGAAGACCTGCTTTTAAGGAAATACTGTTAAAAAGAATGGCAGAATTAAGCGAGTTGATTCTATATATTGTTTTTTCTATTTTCCTTACAATTCGCTTCTCAGGCTCAGCGATGTTTCTGAGTAACTGGCCAATATTCATATTGGGAATTTTCAGCATTTATAATTTTTTGAAAATTCCCAATATGAATAATGGCCAGTTACTCAGAAATATCGCTGAGCCTGAGAAGCGAATTGTAAGGAAAATAGAAAAAGCAATATATCAATCAATCGCTTAATTCTGCCATTAGTTTTAACAGTATTATTATTATTATTATTATTATTATTATTATTATTATTATTATTATTATTATTATTATTATTTATTATTATTAATTATTATTATCATTCAAAAGACGAGCTGGAGTTCTGTCTCCGTCCTCCTCGGAGCTCAATCCTCGAGCTGAGCTCCGTGATTCTTTTTGTATTTCATCGGCCACTTATTAGTTAAGGGTCAAGCGCAAGATATCGTTCAATAAACGAATCGAACGGCGTTGAAACTGCAATATTCAAACGGCTCGAATCGTAATATTGCAAAGAATGAGTCTAGTATTGAAGATTATTGCAAATAAGTCCAGTAATGAAGAATATATATATATATATATAGATATATATATATATATATATATATATATATATGTAGTGTATGTATAATATATATTATATATATATATATATATATTGTAATAATATCGAAACGCTAAACTGATCGACATCCCTTGTTTAGTTGCTAATTGTCTATCTATCTACCTATAAGTCTTCGTCTGCAGAATAACGATCACGTGTTATGAAGCACACGACAAGAATTTACATAATACGCAGATAATGTTTTCTTGCTGACATACCCACTAATTCAGAGGCCTGTAATCATTAGCGTCAATATTTTACTTTCCAAGACACACCAAATAATTTTTCTTCTTTTTTTCTTCATTTCAAAACTGGTTTTCCTAATGGATACGTTCGTAGGAGTTAATAGTACCAATATTCTTACACGTTATGTATTCTGAGCATGTATATCTACGTTATGCATATATATATTTTATCTATATATAGTATAATATATATATATATATATATATGATATGATATAATATATATATATTATATATTACATATATATATATATATTAATAATATATATATATATATATAATATATATATATATAATATATTAATTAATATTATAATTAAGGATAGATGTGAGAGCAGAAACATAGTCATATAATCATACACATATCTGTGCATGCATATTTTGATATATGTTATGCCTGTAACTTCAAGAGTCATCTATGTAAGTTATATTCTATACTTTAAAATACATCGCCAATTTAAAGATAATGCTGGCGTAACCACCACATGTGTGAGCTCGCTCAGATTCAAGAGAATATTTAACATGTCACTTCGAAAACCCATCTTCCCCAGTTATCAGGAAAGAGAAAAAATGCAAATTTACGTTCGCCAAACCCTCAAGGGAAAGAAAAAATAAACCTGAATTATACGACAAAGAGCATTCTGTTCAACGGAGCAAGAACAAAATTTATATTTCAATAATTTACGGAAAAAAGAAAGCTGGACCCTAAGAAAGTGAGAACAGAAAATCAACAGAGAAAATCAGGGGTTGGTTGGTTGGTTGGTTGGGACGGGAGGGGGAGGGGGCTAGGCGGGCTTAAATAACGCATGCGCACTCGCAATTCAGATAAGCGACACGGCCAAATTATAACTTGTCAAGGGAGAGAGGGTACGATACGTCCGCTGAAATCAAGAGTTCTGTAAATTTGTTGTGGATCTCGTGAAAGTACTGGATTTGCTTTGCGTTTCGCGAAGCTTGGCGGGTGAAGGGGGCGAAATAGCAGGTGTCAGGTCTCGGAGAAGGTACGATTTGACTAGCCGACAAGGATCTATTGTAAATATACTATTTCGCTTACGACCGTTGCGTTCTGCGTTTGTTTAAATCGTTGAACTAAATTAATGGTTTGGTTTTTGTGACGTTTGAATACAAAAGCATATTAAGGGAATATTATGTCACTGAGTATTGATTTATAGAGTGTATAATATATAATATATATTATAATATATATATTATATATATATAATTATTATATATATATTTATAATATATAATATACACACACACATATATATATATATAAACATATTACTTGTCCTTGTCTTTCTGTTAAGACCGAGTGTTCGTTTGTTTACCTAAAGTGGATCACAATTATTTTAGAGAAGAGCACGAGGCTTGCAACCTCATCCCAAAATCAGATTCTGAAAAAATTGAGAGACTTATCACTTGTGGAGCTCATCAATCAAGATATATATACATATATATATATATATATATATATATATATATATATATATATATATATATATATATATATATATATATATATGTATATATATATATATATATATATATATATATATATATATATATATCTAATCTATCCTTATGTACATTTGGTTTTAAAGAGATTATCGTATAATTTATTTGTATTATAATCTACAATATTTATTCTTTTTATTACAGCCTTGAAAGTGAGGGCTTGTGTCTTGAAACGTCGACAAAAATAAAGAAGTTTATATCGTATAATATATATATTATATATATATATATATATATATATAGGATTAGAGAGAGAGAGAGAGAGAGAGAGAGACCGAGAGAGAGAGAGAGAGAGAGGAGAGATCACACACAAATAAATAGAAAGATAGATAGATTAATAGACGGATAGACATAGATTAACGAAGGCGGTACAGGGTCTCCCTCAAAAACACCAAATTGCTCTCGAAGATGAAGTCGGAGCCAACCGAAATCTCACGGACATTCACAGCAATTACGAACCAGAAACTCATCTAAACAATTCTCCCCGAAAGCCTTACTATTAAGGCAACGGTAGACGTGATTTATAAACGTATATGTGAAGTCTTGCGCTCCTTTATTTTTCTTTTTTTTTTATATCTTATTTTTTTTTATTTTTCATGTGAAGAGCAGCGTGAAGAGTGGATGGTAAGAGAGAGAAAGGGGGGGGGGGGGGTGATGGCTTGGTGGTGTTAAGGGGGGGGGGGGGGCGTGTGGTTGGGGCGGAGGACCAAACAATAAACGCTAATTGGAATCCAAATCATTTCAGATCATCGAGTTTAACGATAATTGTGAGTGCATGCAGAGAGAGAGAGAGAGAGAGAGAGAGGATATTGCACCGTGCAATAATTGAACGGAAGGGGAGCAAGGAATTGATTGCTCTTTTATAAAATGTAGTTAAGTCCTTTAAGTAAATTGTAAATTACACGTATCGGTTATTTTATTATTATTATCATTATTCTGATACGCAGCTCTGGAGAAAGAGTGATATTTCTGAAGGAATTTATTTGCTATCAATTTTTTGGACAAAATGTCCTACGCGAGCGATCCTGCTAATTGCAACGTCTCTTAATCTTTTTCACACTGCAATCAGGGCTATTCCACGCATGGCGTATATTCCCCGCCTGACATCCCTTCCCTAGGAAAAGCAGCTCTCTCTCTCTCTCTCTCTCTCTCTCTCTCTCATTTTGACAGAATCACTCATCTCCATCCCTGATGCTAACTGAATCACCAATTTCAATATTTCAGATGCAGACGAAATCACTAGTTTTTCTATCCTTTTAGTCACTCATTGAATGAGTCCTCTCTCTCTCTCTCTCTCTCTCTCTCTCTCTCGTTTCTTCTTGCCCCGGGGAACCAATCTGAATATAAATAAAAGTCTACCAATCGTCTGCGCAAACAATGAGGTATGATCGTAAAACCTTTCTGAAGAGTTATTATATGCCCAACAAAAACTTAGAACCATTATTATAGGAACCTTGTAACCTTAAGGGGGTTTTCTGTTTCGGCCACCAGAGGTACCGAAGGTGAAAAATAACTATCTACTGAATGCTTAGGGAACTCTTCAGCGATAAAACAGTTTTTATATTTATTTTATTCATTTTATTTAGATGTAAATATCCAAATGAAGGTAATTCCTCCTTAGAAGCTTATGGAAATTTCCCTAAATGTAGGAAAATTTATTGAATTTATCTATTCAATTTTAAGACAGCGGAACCCTTCAACGATAAAACGGTTTTTATTCTTATTTTATTTAGATGTGAATATCAAGCTGACGGGGATTTTCCTTAGATACTTAGGGAAGTTTCCCTAAATGTAAGGAAATTTATTTCATATTTTAAATCTAATTTTAAGACAGCCATATGTCCGACTGGCACTGGAGAATTTCCTGGTCCCTTCCCTGTCTAATCTTTCCAGAACGAAGTCCAAAGGCTGCGCCGACTCCAACAAGAAAGTCTGAATAACTGCAATTGCAGCAGGTGACTAAAAGTTTTTAATGCGTCCGGATTGCTACCTTCCCTTGACCATGCTGAAACCAGCAATCGTGATTTCCAATTCTGCATGAAACTGATAGCAATTTCACAGGACGTCCAATTCGGCGCCAATTCTCACCGTCAGACGCCATGATTGTAGCTATATTCTTTTTTTTTTTTTTTTTTTTTCCATCTGTCCATTTCCGCCTGTGGTGTTTGCGCATGGTAACACTGCCTCCCGGGCTTTAAACAATATCCTATTTCTAATATTAACGGTGTAATTTGCATACAGCAAATTTTTAAAACACTTTTCTGTTGCAAATGTACACCCAGATATCCTTTTATTTACCTAAAACTTACACATAGCGTAACTATTTTAAGCCCCGGACGCAGTGTTACCATGCAAAAACACCACAGGCGGATGGGCAGATGGAAAAAAACCGAGTATAGGTAAGTATACTTTCCTTAGAGACAGAGTAGTCACCAGCGTGCGCATATGCGCGCGCACACATATACTTATGGGGAGAGAGAGAGGAGGTACATCACTTTTCTATAGATCGAATAACCATAAGTATGCACACGTTTTGGGCGCATAAATACACATATGAAGAGAGAGAGAGAACAATATACTTTCCTTGAGACAGAATAATCTTAAGTCGGCGCACATACGAAGTCACATTATACACACACGTATGGAGAGAGAGAGGGAGAGAGAGAGAAAGAAAGGTTACACTTTCCTAGATCCAGAATAATTCATAAGGTGCACACATACACAGGCTCCAGAAAAAAAAAAAAGAGGAGAGAGAGAGAGAGAGGAAAAAAGAAGGAGGACGAGAGAGAGAGTAGAGCGGGAGAGGATGGAGAGGTTTTTTACCATATTGATCCAGAATAATCATTAAGGTTGCACACATATACACAGGCTCAATAGAGAGACGAGAGGAGAGAGAGAGAGGGTATGAGAGAGAAGAGAGAGAGAGAATAATCACACATGAGTACGCACACGTACACATACGTAGAGAGAGAGAGAGAGAGAGAGAAGTAGACTTTCTAAGAGCCAGAATAATCATAATTCGCACACATACACAGTCTTAGAGAGAGAGAGAGAGAGAGAGAGAGAGAGGGGGTAAACTTTCCTAAAACCAGAATAATCACAAGTTTGCGCACATAGGCGCTCGCACAGACACACATGTATTAAGAGAGAGAGAGAGAGAGAGAGAGAGAGAGAGAGAGAGAGAGAGCCCGCACAATCATCCAAGGAGTAATAGACGTCTTAAAAGCATTCTGTAAATGTCAAGTACGATGATGAAGGGTACCCACATGTATGACCCTGCAAGAAAGAAAGAGAAGAAAGAAAATAAAAAAAAGAGAAAAAAGATAAAAAAAGAGGAAGAAAGAAAATAATAAAAATTTAATGCTTCTTTTTGTGCTACATTTGATTCATTTCGTGGTCGACTTATGGAACTCTCGCCCGGCAGCAAAAAAAAAAAAAAAAAGAAAAATTCCCTTAAAATGTGAGGAAAAAATAACTCTTAAAAGGAAATTGCAACATGGCTATTTTAGGTTACAGTTTTTTTTATTAAGCTGCGTCAGGAGAAGAGTCGTAAGTCTCGTTGTCTTTGTTGTTTTTGCAAAGAAACAAGAAAAATCAAGTTCATTAAAACTTGAGATGGAAAAAATTATGAATTATTGTGGACGTATAATAACTATTATTCTTATGTTTTAGGTAAATAATTTCGAGGTGCAACATTTCGAAAAAAAAAAATGGTGACTGATCATGAAAACAATGAAGTGCAAAAATGGTCACAGAGAGAATGATTTTAATTGTGCAATTTTAGAAAAATGGTGAAATTTGGCAAACAAATGAAAATAATGGTGACTCTGATCATGAAAACAGTGATGACAATCATCAGACAGTGAGGAAAGGTCATTATAGCAAATCGTGCCATACTGTTTATCAGGAGGGAGACTTGAATTCAAGGTTTGTTAAAGAAAGTGAGTGTTGAATGAACTTTTGAAAGACAGTTGAAGGGATGGAACTATCACCTTTCTTTAGGTTAGTCTAAACCAATGCGGATTTCTGATATTTGGTGAAAATGCTGCAAAGTATAGGTACCATCTAGTCCCCAGACTTCTCAAAGAATTATGACCTGGGTCAAATCACAAGGGAACAGTCACCTGTCCATTAACTGGTCTAAACCAGCGCAGATTTCCGAAATTTGGTGAAAAGGCTGCAAAGTACAGACACCATCTGGTCCCTAAACTTCTCAAAGAATTATGACTTCAGCAAAATAACATTAGCACCAGTCATGTCTCTTCAGGAAGGGCTAAACTACTGCAAATTTCTGAAATTTTGGTAAAATGGCTGCAAAGTGAAGACCCCATCTCGTCCCCAGAGATGTCAAGGAATTATGATCTGAGTTAGATAACATTAAGGAGTAGGAATTACAAAAGAAGGCACAGAATTACAGACTGGAAGAGCTGGGTGATAATAAGAACTGGACTTCTTGAATTACTAAGAGACGAATTAGTAAAAGCACCATAAAAAGAAGGCAATCCAGCCATTAATCTGGAAGATAGAAAAGAAGGAATTAGTAAATTCTGGCACTCTGTACAAATTGCTTATATGTTTAGCTGAAAACGTTCATAGTTTGGAAAGGTTTTTAAGATAATTGTGACCAACAGCAAGATTTTAGAAGCTTCCAATTTTTGGCCAGCCTATATACCCAAATTTATTGCAGTTATTTGAGCAGGCAATAAACAAATATTCGGGTTAAGGACATATATACTAATAGACATTTAAGCATAGTTTACGCCTGCAAGAATGAAAGGGGTTGATGGCAGTAAGAACTTACAAAAAACAAAGCTTCATTCCTCTCTCTCTCTCTCTCGACTTGGCATTTTGAAGCCATAATCAAGAAACAAGATCAGGTCAGGTATTTCACGCTGTCTTCTCGAAAAGGTCAAGAGCTCTCCATCGCCGGAAAAGTATTCCTAATCACATAATTACATTTGGTCTGCGGAGAAATTCCCTGATAAAGAGCAAAGGCGATGTGTGTATATTTCAAATATATATATATATATATATATATATATATATATATATATATATATATATATATATATATATATATATATATATATATATATATATGAGAATGAAATTTGAGAATCCAAAACAAACTAGATGAAAGATGGAAATGTGTTTAACTGAACATCTTTGTCTGAGGATAAACAAAAAGCGAATAGAATGCGAAAAGTAAACGACCACAAGAAGAAGAATAAAAAGAAGAAGAAGAATGAGGAGGAGTAGAAGGAGAAAGCGGAAAGAAGAAGAAGAAGAAGAAGAAGAAGAACGAAGCCTATTCGGAGTATCATAAAATGTGGAATCCTCTCTCGAGTGGGTGCGCCGTTTTGAAGTGACACAGGCTTAGCATGTGTCAACCATTAGTAGGGGCACACGCGGCTGCCAGATACATTGACACCCCAGTAAACACGTACTTGAGGAATATTTACGACACAATGACCAGGCAGAGTGTCTGTGTCTCTCTCCGTTTCTTCGCTCTCTGTCCCTCCCCACCCCTCGTCAGGCAGGAATTATGAAAAATTTAGGCCTAGTGTTCGGGTCTGATATTCTTTTATTACGTGGTACTTGTGGTAGGCATATTCTAAGGTTTTCCTTATATATATGTATATATGTATATATATATATATATATATATATATATATATATAGTATATATATCTATATATATATATTATACATTATAGTACATACTTAAGACACGACAAAAGGGTTTACAATTAACCAGTTCACCCTTTTATCTTCCAGTGTAATTAGTAACCTTGAATCCTAGAGCGAATTTTCTAAACCTCGATGCTAAACAAGAGAGAGAGAGAGAGAGAGAGAGAGAGAGAGAGAGGAGAGAGAGAGAGAGAGAGAGAGAGGTTAAGTCTAATTTGCATGCTCAACTCGAGTGTCAGAGTGAAAATGCTTGTACGTCTTCTAATTAAGGAAATTAAACTAATGTACTTCATTGTAATTTCAATGTTAGTCGTGGCCTTTTTCATTTAGACCCTTGTTATCTGTAACATGTTTAAGAATGACCTCAAAGATATAATTACTGACTTAAATAAAATCATTTGCCTTAGAGTTATTAAATTTTGTTGTAATGTATGTCTGTCATGTATTGTTGAATATGGTTTTGTTTACCAAGTTCTGAATAGCTGTCACCTATAATCCTTTAATTGTCTTGAAATTGTATCTGAGATGATTGTCTTAAACTTTTAATTGCACCCATTGTTTATGCTTGTTTGGGAAGGTTTCATATCTTCCAGGTGTGTCGGATTCTAGGTACTAATCCCTTTATAATCCCTATCTGTCAGTTATACGAACCTTCTTGTATTGTCTTTTCTGTATTTATGTCAGTATCTGCTCAGTAAAGGACTTTTAAAGTCGAAAGATCTTGCAGACCTCCTTCCTATTTTTTTTTCTTCATGGCATTTATCTTTATTTTATGGTTTATCACGTTCCTAACTTCGTGATTCAGTTATACATATATACGTATTATATATATATATATATATATATATATATATATATATATATATTATATATAAATATATCATACATATATATCTATATATATATATATATATATATATATATATATATATATCTATACATATATACATACGACACGACAAAAGGGTTTACATTAACCCAGTTCACCCTTTATCTTTTAAGTCTTCCAGTGTAATTAGTAACCTTGAATCCTAGAGCGAATTTTCTAAACCTCGATGCTAAACGAGAGAGAGAGAGAGAGAGAGAGAGAGAGAGAGAGAGAGAGAGAGAGGTTAAGTCTAATTTGCATGCTCAACTCGAGTGTCAGAGTGAAAATGCTTGTACGTCTTCTAATTAAGGAAATTAAACTAATGTAACTTCATTGTAATATTCCCAGCTGACTTCCTCCTCCTCTTCCTCCTCCCATCCCCTCCTCCTCCTCCTTCTCCTCCTCCTCTTCTTCTTCGCTAGACCGATGAAACCAGCTCATCTCGACTAGAACTCTGGCGTGATGGTCTTACCAAGATCGCTTTGCAGGAAACTGTGGTTTTTGGAACAAGACGTAGTGGCGTGTCTATTTATTACCTACACTTCCGTCGGAAACCGTAGGTTGTACGGGATTCTTTATTCGTTTATTCGTCCATACACAAACACACATACACACACACACACACATACACACACTCACACATACACAAACACTCACAGACACACGCGCATGCATATCAATAAACCACTTATAGGTTTTATAGTGCTTGTGTAGCTACATGCTTCACGTGTTTGTGTGTATTTATAACGGTGCATACGTAATTATTCACCTCTCTCTCTCTCTCTCTCTCTCTCTCTCTCTCTCTCTCTCATTAGAGCACTGTTCTCGCGTTTGCATGGTCCCTGGATCTAACTGAGCCTATGCCCCCACCCCCCCCTGTCATTCAACACAAAATTAAATGAGTATCAGTGCCGTCTGTTGACACATATATATATATATATATATATATATATATATATATATATATATATATATATATCATATATATATATATATACGTATATATATATATACACTCATCTGTGAGAGGATATAGAGGAAAACATCTAATAATTCCGTTCTGTACTTAGATAGCACCTACTGAATGAAAAATAAAAGATATAGCCTAGAATATGGGCACTATCTGATATACAGTCATTAAATAACAATTCTGTATTAATTTCCAGTGCTTGCTTGCCCTTGTCTTTTAATAGGCGATCCTCAATGATCCTTTTGCCAAGAGGTAGACGGTCATATAAATAGGAAATAACTCATAACGTCCTAGGATGTGGAACAGGTGCTAGAGCTCTTATCATTAGTCAAGAATAATAGGAAATACCTTTTCCTTACGTCATCGTTAGTTAACAGTGGTCCTTTGTTTCAACATGGTGCTTGTTGCAATGTCTAACCTTAAATCCCCATATATATGACTTAATTGGGAAACCAATATTAACTGAAATAATTGTAAGCTACAATTTCTGAAAATGCCTGAAACAGGGTAGAAAAAAGCCCAGTGGACGTATACTGATCAGTAACTTCTCGCCAGCCAGAAGTGGATTGATTTACTGGCGTTACAGCTGCTAAGGTCACCGACTCAGATCGTCAGAAAGACACCTGAGATCGATCCCAACAAGGTAGAACGATTTAGGCCTGTTTTTTTGCAAGATTTCCTTTTTTTTTTTTTTACTCTGTAGGCCTATGCGGTGAAAATATCCAGTTTTCCTCTTTAGGGTCTATGCAGTGGAAAGAATCCAGTTTCCCCTGTAGACGTATGTGATCTCAACTAGATAGTGATCCCCAAGGGTTTTAACCCGGTATCTACCTACCTTTGCGGTGTGTTTAGTACAAGCCCATTGAGAATTACCGTCAAGACATAAACAAAAGACTAAATATCATAAAGACAAAGACCCCCACGAAATATTAGTCCTAATATCTAGGAAGGATTCAACCTATGTCTGATAGCCTAGCATAGCAAGTTGCATTCAGGGTTGGAAAGGGTATAGGTCTAGAAACCTCATCCCTAAATCCTACCTAAAGTTCTAAGATTATCACCCTCTGAAATATTAGTCCTACTGTCTACGAAAGAGCCAACTTATGCCTGATAGTTAGACTAGAATAGTGAGTTGCATACAGGGCTGGAAAGGGTATAGGTCTAGCAACCTCATCCCTAAATCCTGCTTAAAGTCCTAAGATTATCACCCTCTGAAATATTAGTTCTACTATCTAGGAAAGATCCAACTTATGCCTGATAGTTAGACTAGCATAGTGAGTTGCATACAGGGCTGGAAAGGGTATAGGTCTAGCAAACTCATCCTTAAAACCTGCTTAAAGTCCTAAGATTATCACCCTCTGAAATATTAGTCCTACTATCTAGGAAGCATCCAACTTATGCCTGATAGTTAGTCTAGCATAGTGAGTTGCATACAGGGCTGGTAAGGGTATAGGTCTAGCAAACTCATCCCTAAATCCTGCTTAAAGTCCTAAGATTATCACCCTCTGAAATATTAGTCCTACTGTCTAGGAAAGATCCAACTTATGCCTGATAGTTAGTCTAGCATAGTGAGTTGCATACAGGGTTGGAAAGGGTATAGGTCTAGCGACCTCATCCTTAAATCCCGCTTAAAGTCTTTAGATAAACACCCTCTGGATCCCAAAATAGCCCCTCACGTCGTGAAATAGCCACGAAAATTCGTGTCACACTTCACGATCAAACGAAAGTTAGGCAGCAGATCACCTTGTATAGAGTCCAGCCCTCTCTGATTTTCACGCTCTGCGCACCGTCTTTTGTCTTAGTCGCGCGAGAGCTCGCGATCATGCGCACGTCCTAATCCTTGCATGGAGGTGCGTGATAAAGCGAGAGCATTAGAGTTTGCTTGCAAAGGAAATCTTGAAGCGAGTAAAGGTCAGATTTTTTTTCACGTACTTCCGTGAGATTTTGATGAGTCAGCGATTAAAAAGAATAAAAAAATAAAAAAAGAGGAAAAAAGGTATTTTGCTATTTTAAGGGCATCATCATGATTGCAACATATTGCAATATCTGTTTAATAGAAGCGATCTTTCCCAAAGAACCTCGTATGTCTAAACGCTTGTTAGTTTGTAACTTATGTCCGTT
>NC_087216.1:16988828-16993828 GCF_015104395.2 Macrobrachium nipponense | reverse complement strand
AATATACAATTGCTGTATTTCGTTCTCACCTCTTAAGTTATCATTGCGAGCGCTGCGGAGTTGTAGGGGAGGAAATTATGAATAATTTTCAAAATAACTGACGTGAATAATTCGAGAAATATTGTTCAAATAAATGGAAAAAGTCAGGGCTGTACTAGTTGCATGTACATGTATACATGTGCATCAAGTATTTCCTGTCACATCTGCCGCAGAGGTTGTTAGTGATATTAATTGTGCTGTAACGGTGAAAAGGGGAATATACAGGAAGTATAGAGTGGCAACATATGGTTAGTTAGGAAAATAAGAAAGAAATGTCTTAATTTTTCAATGACGCAATTTCCTCTAATTAAAGAATTTATCTTTGGCGCTTGAAAAGTAATTAGGTTTTTTTTTACGATTTTAGACACTGATGAGAATAAAAGTACGTAGGAGGGG
Source organism: Macrobrachium nipponense (assembly GCF_015104395.2). Taxonomy (NCBI): domain Eukaryota; kingdom Metazoa; phylum Arthropoda; class Malacostraca; order Decapoda; family Palaemonidae; genus Macrobrachium; species Macrobrachium nipponense. Next base: position 16,993,393 of record NC_087216.1, on the reverse strand, counting down.
TAGTGTCGTCAGTGCAGGTGCACTGTAGGCATTATTTAAGTGTCTGCGCAGCGTCCCATCCGCCCCTCGCTGTAACCACTCTCGTTTCTTTCACTGTACCTCCTTTCATAGTCTCTTTCTTGCATCTGACTTTCCACTCTCTCTAAAAATTGTTTTCTAGTGAAACTGTTTTGAGGTTATCCTCCTGTTGCACCTTTCAAAACTTTTTACAGCCAATTTCACTTTCAGCGCTGAGTAACCTCACAGGTCCCAGTGTTTGGTCCTTGGCCAAAATTCTATATTTCATCCTATTCTGATATGAGTAAATGGCTTAATTGGCTAAGAAATAGATAAAGTTCCCATACCAAATAACATGAAAATAACTCTTGATTTTTTTCAGTATAAATTAGGTACAAAAGACTCATATTAATATCCAATAAATACTATAATGAAACTGCCTCAGTCTATACTTATGATTCCCGAGTCTGGCAAATGGCGTATCTTCGCCACTGAAGAAGTAGCAGGTAGGAGCTGTGCCTTAGTTATTTCTTAAATTCTTACCGTCTCTACATATTATATCCTACTGATCCCGAAACGTCAAAGGATCTCAATCCCCTTGAGAATCTGAAAGGAGGGCGTTACCCTGGTGATATCTCTGATTTTGTAAGGAAGCTAAGGCGATATTGATGATGATTATTATAATAATATATAAGATATCCTAACATTTCGGTGGCTTCTAATGCCCTGTCACCGATAAAGGTCTCAAATGAGGGTTGTGATACTACAAGAGCTGAATTGTTTGGTACCTTCAAAGTGTACTCAACGCCCTCCCACCCCCCGGTTGGCAACCCCCGCCCCACCTTTTTTTTTTTTTTTTTTTAGGTAACCGTATACGCATTATAGCGCGTGATACGTTCATTTCATTCCATTTTGCAAATCTATTAGATTCCGATGTTGGGCTAGAGGGAAAAAACCAGTTTTGCAACTGATCTCTATATAACACTGGAACCTGATCAACAATAGTCCCGGACCAATTTTATAGCAGACAGCCATTACACTTTTTATCTGGCACTATAAAAATCAGAGGAAAGCTTCTTTCCCAGAAGATTGCACGAATTGTGTCGTAACATAGCATACTACAAAACTTATCAATAAATCTTCTGACAAAAGTCCAGTATAATATGAAAATCCATTTGAATATTACTTAAGTACTTAGTAGATTGGGTATATGAGCGATGACATGACCAAGATTATAAGTCAGGATATGAATGACATCACCAGCAAGAAAAAAAAAGAAGACCAGGACCGTCGGAACGAAATCAAGGCTGATATCACACTAATGATATTACCAACGATGAAGAAATCTCGCGGGCGGCGGCGTCTTCTTTCCGCCACCCTCGCGGGCGGCCCGCCGCTCCCAGAGTCACGGGGACGTATATATAATAGCCCGGCATAAGCGCGTCGTTTATTACGGACCCACGAGTCGTAAAGAGAAGTGGCCTCTTGTTTTATGCTCCATGTCACTCCTCCTCCCTTCCTCCCTCTCCTCCTCTCTTCCTCCTCCACCCCTTCCAGCTCCTCCTCCTCCTCCCATCTTCCCTAATTAACCTCAGCAGTTATGGCTTAAGCCCGCGACATTAAAAGGCTTTCCTAATACCCAACAGAACGCAACCCGATACCGCTTGGGACAAATTCGCCCCGCTCGTTTTGCGTCAAATTTGCCGTGTTCTTTCTACGCTCAATTTACCTTTGAAACGAAAATCTTTATGGATAACGCATAATTATACGTTTTTTCAGCGTGGATCTGTAGCTTGGCAATCTAATAAAGATATAAAACTATAGAGATCTACGAGGAATGTCGTACAGAGACCTCAATACAGTTTTTTTATCTTTTTTTTTTGAGTCTTACCACACACGAAGCCCTGACGAGAAGCTCAAATAGAGGGACATTGTACTTCGTCTCCCACAACTTACAGAGCTTATTTTCCCATTAAAGAAAACGAGTGCTAGAAAAAAGGGACAAATGATAAAGATCAGATACAGTGAGAGAGAGAGAGAGAGAGAGAGAGAGAGAGAGAGAGAGAGAGAGAGAGAGTAGACGGCAGATCACAGATACGAATGACAACGACAACAAAAAACTCCACGAACTGCGTCTCTTGCAATACGTTACACCGTAGTTTTGGATCAAAGTAAAAAGACCGTCAAGTTTTTTTTATTCCACTCTCCTCATTGACAATAGACCGCCTCCGTCGTAAATCTAACGACAATTATACTGGTGTTTGAGAAGATTAAAAAAACCAGAGAACCGATAAAGTATGATAAAGAGTAAAGAAAAAAATAGTATGCCAGTGACCGCCAGATTCTCAAAATAAGACCTCTGTCTTGTCCCAAGCACAGACAAAGGGCATTCTTCCGCGAGAAAGTATTAGTGTTGTCTTCAGAATTTCGTGTGAGAAAGAAACATTGTTTCCGCTGCAAGATTCTCTCTCTCTCTCTCTCTCTCTTCTCTCTCTCTCTCTCTCTCTCTCTCTCTCTCTCTCTCTCTCTCTCAAAGCACGAGTAATTCTTTTGTATAAAGTTAGTTGATGATTGGTTTACATTAACCGGCCTTATGCCAGCACAGGCCTACGCTCAAAAGACGGCCAGTAAACGTGGCAAAGTACAATGGGGAACAATAGGCCTAGTGAGGAGCTCTGAACTCGGTCTAGCCAACCAAGACCAAATAAACTTGGCTTCGAAATTACCAAAGAAATCTTTTTATGAATTCGTTACCAAAACTTGCATTAAGAATGGTACAGGATTTCCTAAATTAAAACGTCATTATATAATAGTCTGAATTATAAGGAGTACAGCACTAAACTGACGTTATTGGCTTTGTTGGAATTGATAGTTAGTTTTCAAAGGCGAGAACTGTAATTCTGATATTTGAGATAGAAAGATGCATTATGCGATTAAAACTTAAATGCGAAGAATTTGCTCGAAAAAGACCACTTTACCTTTTTCTTACCAGACTGCTATTTTCAGTAACTCTGACCACAGGAATTTCTATAATCTGGTGTATGGATATTTGTAACTACTTTTACTACTATTACTACTAGCAGTAGTAATAGTAGTAGTACTATTAGTAAAAGTAGTAGTAGTGATGGGAATCCTCAATCGAGCTGCATCACAGAATATTCCTCTTTTATCACCCCCCCCCCCCCTCCCCCACGTCACGAGGACAAAATAACAAATAAGAAGAACAAAGGCAAATGCCTTCTTAACCACCCATCCGAGAAGCAATAGCGTTATGACACGAAACAAATGAGTCATTTATCCTCCGGCTTAATTCATTCCCGTCATTTGTTTCTTGGTCATCTGCCAAAGCGTCACCCGGTGGTAGGTAGGTCTTCTTCTTAGGAATGACCCGTGACATTGTCGCGCCTTGCAGAAGACTTCTTCGAACATCATTGCTCGGATGGAGTTTTACTAATATACTTCATCAAGGGCAAAATTAATATATATAGGACCACGTGCCGGAGCCCCTTCCGCCCTAAAGAAGATTATCTTTTATAAGCTTGCAACCCCTAAACATGAATGTGTCCATGCATACAGATTACCCACATACACACATGCACTCATACACACACTCACACACACACACATAAATATGTATGTGTATCTATGTATGCACTATGTATGTATGAATGCATGCACAGCTTTCTGCACGAGTGTAACAGTTACCTATTGTGCGTAAATTATAATTCAGTAGACAGCATTGTCTCATATACGTCTATCAATAAACGCGTAATTAGACTTGACGTAGCACCTGAAACCTTAAAAACACTATTAAGATATAATTTAGAACATACCTGCAGTATCCTTGATAAGTGAATGAACAAATATGCCTAATTCTTTATAAGTTGGATTTAATTCCCATTGCCTCCTCGAGGTTGGTCGTTTCTCCAGCTGCGAGGACCACGTGACGTCATCGCACAGGACCACGTGACGTCATCAAATCGATTTAAAGATGGCGGAAGTGTCTTTGAAGGCCGATTCTGCAAGAAGAAAAATTTGGTGCTTTTGTCACAAAAGCAACGTTACAAGATTATTATTTTCAAGAAATGTTTAGATTGAGAACGATTTGTTTTCTTGAAATTATTATACAAATCAAGAATGAGCTTTAATAGAGTAGGAATCAACACACACAATAAGGAATCAGGAACACAATGCCTAGCAAAAAAAAACTGAAAAGTTTTTCAAGGAAATTTTGGAAACAGGTTTCTAAGTTGTTGCCTGAGGAAACCTTTCCACTTTACATGAGACCTATTTCTTGTAGGTTGCTATTGATGTTAAATGCAATAATGAACTAGAACTTATATAGTCGCAGATGTCTTCGATCGATTTCTAAAGTTAATATACAGTTTTACTTGAATTTTTTTTTATCATTCTTATAAGTCTTGTGTTTTTCACTGCTCCTGGTCCTGTAACCTCTATTGTTATAATAATAATAATAATAATAATAATAATAATAATAATAATAATATAATAATAATTATTATATATTATATTATTATTATTATTATTATTATTATTATTATTATTAT
>NC_087216.1:16948828-16981328 GCF_015104395.2 Macrobrachium nipponense | reverse complement strand
CTGTCTGTCTGTCTTGTCATTCAATCACGGCCAAACGGCTGGTCAGATGGGCATGAAACTTGGCAGGGCTATGGTGGGGACCCCTAAGATGGTTTGTAATGGGGTTTCATCCAACCTACCCACCTCCTTTGTAGGGGATGGGGGTGAGAAGGTATTCCTGAAACGGAGCAGTTTCTGGCCGTGAAACGAGGTTGGTTATTCCCGTAGACTTAGTTACTTTACGATTTTTCATACATAATTTCTGTACAACTTCCCAGGAGAAAGTCGCGAATATTTCAGCTCGGACACAATAGAAGATGAAAATTATCAACAATATCCGCAAGATTTTTTGAATAACTTAAATCCATCGGGACTGCAGTGCACAAAATAACGTTGAAGAAGTACTGCCCGGTAATGCTACTTCGGAATTTCGATCCTGCCAATGGACATAATAAAAAAGGAAACTGACAAGTTCCTACTTTCTACTCTTTTTTGGAAGACACAGGATCATAAGAGCATTTATCAGTAGCCATAACGCACTGACATACAAGTTGCGTCTTTGCAGTAACATAATGAAAAGAAAGATACTTGTGCAAAGTAATTGACAAGGAAACAAACCAATCAAGATCCCTGTTCCGTTAAATGAAAGTCACCGACAAGAGAGAGAGAGAGAGAGAGAGAGAGAGAGAGAGAGAGAGAGAGAGAGAGAATATCATTAAAAGAGGGGAAACAGCAATGAATAAGAATTTCTCTGCGTTCAGTGATCGTCCCTTGAATTGCAATACGAGAGAGAGAGAGAGAGAGAGAGAGAGAGAGAGAGAGAGAGAGAGAGAGAGAGAGACTATTCGTCTAATCGCCCTTATTTTAATATTGCTGAACAAATAGTACAGATTTTCTTTTCACTTCTGCACCCGTATTTTATCACTCATCATAGATGGGTAAGTTTGCTCGTTACTTTAATTGGCCGAATTTTCGAGACCAATCTTTTCATTCATCTTCAGGGCTGTCAGAGTAGCTACAATGAATAAAAATTGAAAATAGAATCAGATAATTAAAAAAAAACTCACAAAGATTAAAACCACCGAACTTAAACTAAAAAAAAAAAAACGACTCGGTTAAAAAAACTCACAAAGATTAAAACATGGACCTTAAACTAAAAAAAAAACTAAAGAAACTTTAAAAACATATTGAAAACCTGATATTGAAAAAACGGTAAAAAATATATGTATAATGACAGTAATAAAATTAGAGCGTTTTAGTACATAACTCAATCGGAGCTTAGTGAACTTCTCAAGAGGACGACGTAAAAGAAAAAAAAAAATATATGTATATATATATATATATATATATATATATATATATATATATATATATATATATATATATATATGTGTGTGTGTGTGTGTGTGTGTGTGTTTATGCATATGTATATATAGTTCCTCTAAGAGAGTTAAAACAAACCTTTCATTCCACAGGCTGAATGCGTCCCATTAGACACAGTCTCAGTCCCCAGAGGTCAAACGAAGGTCACGCAAGAAACTGGCCCGCGGATGTCACACAGCTCGACTACAGGCTCGGGGAAAAGGGAGACAAAGAAAAAATAAGTATGTAAATAAAAGAGACTGATTAACTTCCGCTTTCCTCGTTCGCATTTCCTTGTGTTTCGTTTGGTTTGGGAGATTATTTTGCCATTTGCCGCTGATTACCATTTAAAATCTTGCCAAGACTTGACATATTTCATAGTCCATATATGTGAATACACACAAGAACCACCAGTCACTATTTTCCATTATCACCAAAAAACGAAAGAGTCAGGTATAATGTCAGTGATAAAATTAGAACGTTTTAGTACCTAACTCAATCGGAGCTTAGTGAACTTTTCAAGAGGACGACGTAATATATACTATATATATATATATATATAATATATATATATATATATATATATATATATATATATATGTAAAACAAAACTGGCCTATGCCATCCGGCAAAGAATCTTTGTAATAAACACTACTTGACCTATTGTAGGCCTATACGCCTTAGGCCGTAAAGAACACTCCATTGTTTTGAAATGGTGCAATTAAGTGAAAGTGCAAGAGTTAAAGTTCACGATAACTTTTTACTCCTTTTTTTATTTTTTAACTATCGAATAAGAAATAAATGTCAATATAATTAGCCTGACTAAAACAACGTATGACCTAATTCTGTTCATCTACAGGAGACTCTGAACACTTAAGAGAAATTAAAGTAGTAAGTTATTGGGTTTTATAGTTATCAGACTGTATTTAAGTAAGTTATTACGAACCGAGTAAGTTCTTAAACCATTTCACTATTAGATGTGAACCAACCAACCTTTTCTCTCTAGTTCAATAAATCCTTTTCATAATAGATTTAAATTGCACTGCTTGTTTCATTACCTCTCTCTGTCTCCTGTCTCTCTCTCTCGTCTCTCTCTATCTATCTCTTTTAATATATATATATATATATATATATATAATATATATTAAGAGAGAGAGAGAGAGGAAGGTAATATATATATATATATATATATATATAATATTAAGAGAGAGAGAGAGAGAGAGAGGTAATGATATATATGCAGTGTAACTGAAATTTATTGAGAAAAGATATATATTTATCAATAAATTGAAGATTATGTACATATATGTGTAAACATAAATATAAATATAAATATATATATATATATATATATATACATATTTAATATATATGTATATGTATATATATATATATATATATAGTATATATACATATATATATGTGTGTGTGTGTGTGTAGAGAGAGGGAGAGAGGGGGGGGGGGGGGGGGGGGGGTTTGGGGGTAAACAACGCATTGAGGGGCCCAACAACAATATAAAATGTAAAAGGCTACAGCAGTAAAGGAAGCTCTTTTACAATGATGCATAAATAACTCCAAGTGTGAAGTTTTTTGAGAGCTTAAAGGAGCATTCCCTTCTCCTTTGGAGCATACAGGAGCGTCAAAGGAAATTTCTTCCTCTCAAGGAGCATGAGGAAATTTCCTACAGATATGGAGCATGTGATAGGAGCATATAATGAAATTTAGTTTGGGTATGGAGCAAGAGATATGAGCATATAATGAAACTTATTCCGGGCACGGAGCATGGGAGAAGAGCATAAAATTCAGTTTTGTCCTGGTAAGAAGCATGAGATAAAAGCATAAAATTAAATTTATTCAGGGTATAGAGCAAATGACAAGAGCATAAAAATCAATTTATTTCGGGTAAGGGGCATGGGAGAAGAACCTAAAATTCAATTTATTCCGGGTAAGGAGTACGCGATAGGAGCATAAAATTATATTTATTCAGGGTATAGAGCATATGATAAGAGCATAAAATTCAGTTTTTTCCTGGTAAGGAAAAAAAGCATACAATAGGAGCATATAATAAAAATTTATTCCGGGTATAGAGCATACGATAAGAGCATAGAATTCAATTTATTCGGGTATAGAGCATGCGATAAGAGCATATAATAAAATTTATTCCGGGTATAGAGCATACGAATGACCATCAAATTCAATTTATCCCTGTTACGGAACACGCGATACGAACATAAAAAGAAACCTCGTCCACAGCACGGAGCATGAGAGAGCGTCCATCGAAACCAGCCACAAAAAGACACATTCGTGAATGGGAAGGTCGAAGGTAAAAGGGTAATAAATCACATTGGTCCTTTTTCCACTCTTTGGTGCCAACTAACGGCTGCCAGCAGCTGGTAGGCCTATAGCTGGGATAGGTAGTAGGCCTCTCTCCCAACAAAAACCCCCCCATATCCTTCCCCCTTCCCCAGCTTCTAGGAACCCCCTCTGCCCAACGCTGCTGCAGGAGTCCCCGAGGTGATATATGTGGGAGATAATTTTTGCAGGGTTGTGGGTACCACTGGCAATAATGTTGGGACAAATCATCTTCTCTCTCTCTCTCTCTCTCTCTTCTCTCTCTCTCTCTCCAGTGGTTAGTGGGATGGGGGAGGGGAAGGTGGAATGAATGGGAATGGATGGGGAATTGTTGGGGAGGGGGTGGGGTGAAGGGGAGGGGAGGGGGAAAATTAGGCAATAGCCAATGGATTTACCTTTTTTTTTTTTTTAGATATTCGATATTCAGGTTTTAAGAGGCCGAGTAATTCCTCGTATTTCTAAGTCATAAAGTTAGGTGTCTTAAAATATTATTATTATTATTATTATTATTATTATTATTATTATTATTATTATTATTATTATTATTATTATTATTATTATTATCACTGTTATGGTTTCAAGTCCTTGATACATCGACGTTCTTGGCAATATTGTTTATTTTACCTGTGAAAACTATCATAAAATACATAAGACATATACAGGATTTTATTATATATATATATATATATATATATATATATATATATATATATATATATATATATGCGTCTGTGCGTGTATACGTGTGTTCTGGAGTTCTTTTACATTCGAACATCCCAGCTAGTGAGAATTGTTAATTTTACTAGATCAGTAGCTTCTCATCTTTAAAATGCCCGTATACTTTAAAAATGTTAATGTCTATCTTCACCTTTCAACCGATCTACCTGACAACACTGATGAAATTATATAAAAAAATGACCCTGGTGATGCTAAGATGGAGGTGGCCACGTCCTTCTCAATTAAGGACACCAACATCAATCCTACGCTGACATCCTGACACCCTCTCCGTCATCATCATCAAGGTGAGCCGTTGTAAAGGCAAAGTAAACATCATAAATATAATAGTTATTTTCTGTTCTTAATTCGTGAAACTGTTCTAACCTTTAAGAGCAAAGTATTGCGGTAATATGGAGCATAAGTCTGTCTTTTTTTTTTTAATGACGGTAAATATGTACAGCCGACATCATAAAGGATAATCGTGATTGGTGGAAGCTTTTTAAGTGACTCACCACCCATTGGTTTTATATATATATATATATATATATATATATATATATATATATATATATATATATATATATAAGTATATCTCAGTTTAACCAGACCACTGAGCTGATTAACAGCTCCCTACAGCTTATTGTGGGATCCGAACCGCATTATATAGAGAAATAAATTTCTAATCACCTGAAACAAATTCCTCTTGACTCCACGTTGGTAGAGCGTGGAATCGAACTCGGGACTACCGAATCGGTAGGCGAGCACGTAAACACGTCCAACGAAGAACTGCCAATTGGTTATAATAATTTCAAACGTGAATATTTTCTGTCAGCTTCAAAATTATTATTATTACTATTATAAGCCCACAATAAATTGGATATGAAAGAACAACAGTCAGTAAAAACACATTGCCCTATTGTCAATACATTATTTACAGGAGATGGATAAGAACTAGCAAAACTGTAAAGATTAAAGATTAATTGCTTAAATAACAAAATTCCGAATCAGGTTTGTGACTGATATGATTTATAAATATCTATATAAATGGAAAATCTAAATGAGGAACCTTTGGCAAACTATCTATATAGATATTTATAAATCAAATCAGTCACAAACCTGATTCGGAATTTTGCTATTGATGTAATTAATTTGTAAAATTTACAGTTTTACTGGTTTTTATCCATTTAACTGTAAGTACTGTCAATCATCTCAAAGGTTTATTCATAGCTTCCGTTATCAGTAGGTTAACCCTATAATAAACATAAATACTTTGCCTGTCTTTATATATAATCCACGTAATTTTATTTATGTGATTTTCTAAGTAAATATAGTTACCAAAAATATAAGTCTCCAGGCGTCAGCTTTTTATTATTTCAGTACAATAAGATCTACCTAATGCTGTAAACAATTTACTCATACATATATGATTAATATCTGTTAATTTTAGCAACAACTGCCAACTATTAATCCCTTCATAACTGGCAGAAATAAAAAAAAAAGTTTATTCTTATTTTGTATCTTTTATCATTTTTCTATTTATTCATTTTTTACGTCATAGATATATTATTAATATCTATTAATTTCAGTCAACAACTGCCTGCTATTAATCACTCCAAAATTGTTAGAAATATAAAGAAGTTTATTGTTATTTTTTTCACTTATCATTTATTTACTCATTCATTTTTTACGTCATAGATATAGCATGATTAATATCTGTTAATATTAATAACAACTGCGTGCTATTAATCTCTCTTAAACTGGTAGAAATAAAAAAACTTAATTTTATTTTATTTCATTTATCATTTATCTATTTATTGATTTTTTTACGTCATAGATATATGATTAATATCTGTTAATTTTAGCAACAACTGCTTTCTATTAATCACTCCAAAACTGTTAGAAATAAAAAGAAACTTTTTTTTCTTTTTGTTGTTTATTATTTATCTATTTATTATTTGTTTTACGAAAATGATTCTCTCGGTAAGAAGGAAGAACACTCCCATGATTATTGTTATTATTATCAATTCCTCGAAAGGTTCAGAAAAACATTCAAACCTGTCGCGCCAATTTCATTTCTAAGTACAAAGAGCAGAAGGCATTTCCTGCCGCATGCACCACCCTCAACAATTTCAAAAGCGTGCTTGAAGGCGCAAGCAAGCAAGCAAGCTTATCCCTCGGCGCACTCGAACGTGCTTGTAAATAAACATTTACGTCCCGCTGAAAAGCGAGAATGTTTTTGTTATTCGCTTCCTGCAAATGTTTCGTACAAAAAATTAAAACAAAAATATTTGCGTAAAAAAGTTATCCGCTTCCTGTAAATGTTTTATTTTGAAAAAAGAAGAAATATTTGCGTTAAAAAAAAACGAGTTCACGCCCGGATATCAAAGTGACGTCACCGAATGCTATCGCTGAGAGAGAGAGAGAGAGAGAGAGAGAGGTGGCTTAGCCTCGTTAAGTGGATTAATAATGAAACTCAAGATGTTTACCACCCTTTCGATAACGAGGCTCCACCTTTGTTTGTCGCTGAGATAGTTCGCCATTCTCTGTTGTCTTGGCCCAAGTGAAATTTAGCACTTACGTCATTCCTCATTTTCTGCTTGCTTTTTTCCTTTTGTTTATTAAAAAAGAATACCGTACATACGCACACGCATGCATTATATATATACATATATATAATGTAAATAAATTCTTCTGTTAAAACAGGATACGTCTCAAGTATAAAAACCGCATTAAAACACTGTAGTTTAAAACTAAGGACTATATTTCGGTGGACTAACTTCCTCCCAGAGGGTTTTAATAGACCTATTATACTTATATATATGTATGTATATATAGTATATATATATATATATATATATATATATATTATATATATGTATGTATGTATATATATATATATATATATATATATATATATTATATATATATATATATATATGAATAATTATCACATCGAACCGTGATCCATTATATATCAATTCAAGCTACAAATGTCCTTTAATATCTAAATTCACTTTACCTCCCAAATGATATATTTTCATATATGTACCGAAGGGGAATATTTTAGTTGATAATAATTCGTCCCCCCATGGGATCGAACCACCGTCCAAGTGGACGGGGACGAAATCAGGACTGTCCTGATTTCGTCCCCGTCCACTTGGACGGTGGTTCGATCCCATGGGGGGACGAAATTATTATCAACTAAAAAAATTCCCCTTCGGTACATATATGAAAATATATCATTTGGGAGGTAAAGTAAATTTAGATATTAAAGGACATTTGTAGCTTGAATTGATATATATATATATATATATATATAGTATATATATATATATATATATATATATATAAAATTCTCTCCTGTAACAATTATAACTTCCCTTTAATTCTGAGCGTCGATAAAAAAATTCTCTTAGTGCATGAACTAGGGACTTAATTAATAGTTCACGTATTTCTTATTCCTGCTCTTCACCTGGCAACTCATCCGACTTCATTCGTCCGCAGGTAGACATCCTAGTGTTACAAAAGCGAGGGTCAATTTCTGAACTTGTGTATCCTCCACTTGCTTTTGTGTTCCCAGACACCTTAAAGCAGATAAGTCAGTCATTATTACCGGAAGTGGGTTCAGCTGAAAGCTTATAATTTTTTGCAATAAAATGTGGTGGCCAGTAATAAAGTCCCGAGGAAAAAGTCAGAAAAAAAGTCATAATTTTGGGTAGGAAAAAAGTCTCAGATAAAAACTCAGGAAAAAAAGTCATAAATTTGGCGTGGAAAAAAGTCACAGGAAGAAAGTCAGAAAGTGATAATTTTGGCTAGGAAAAAAGTCACAGGAAAAAAAGTCAGAAAAAAAGCCATAATTTTGGCTAGGAAAAAAGGCACAGGGAAGGAGATACCGTGTTAAAACCCTTTGGGCACACTATTTAGGAAAGATTAATGTGACTTTTTTACTTATAACTTTTTCCTGTAACTTTTCTGAGACTTTTTTCTGAGACTTATTTTCCTGTGACTTTTTTACCTGCGACTTTTATTTTTTTTTTTTACCTGGATTCTAAAATGTGGCTCATATAAACACTATGAATTGGAAAAGCTTGAAAAAGAATCTTACGTTATTATAATGTTGATGAACAATTTGCAAATTTTGGCGGGACAAAAATTTTTTCTTAGTAAACCAATTATATAATAAACTTCTTGTAAGTCTAAACAAAGGAATTAATCTCCTCATCACATATTAACGGACCTTTTTTATATATATCTTTTAACTAAAGAAGTAAATCCCCGATTGTGTCCAGATAACAATCGCCTATAACTTCCATCGAGTGAAACGTTGTTATTAGACCAACACTGTATGGAATTAACAACCGCAATTTCATCTTTCTCAATCATGGGGCATCGTAATTATCTTCCTTTCACTCACTCCACGGATGACAATAAAATTGCCGCAAAATGAACACAATTTTGCCGAAATATTTTTTTCTTTCTTTCTTTGAATCTTCAGCCTGAAAAAGCCCTTCATAGACTAACAGACTTAATTAGGCGTCTAAAGGAAAGCCTTCTAAAGGGGTTATTTAAATAAGCCTGCAGACAGAGAGAAAGAGAGGCAAGTTATAGGATGAGGTAATAAATAAATAAATATGATGGAATGAAAAATAAAAACCATACAACTGATTTCAGGAGACGCCAGTAGAAAGCAGGAATGAGTTTGCTTCAGACGATTCCAAAACCGCACTAAGCAAGTTGTGGCCATGATAAAACTCCTAGCGAAGTATGTAAAAAGAAACAATAAAAGTAATGAATACAATAACAAAACTTATAGCAACCTGTGTTGCTATAAAAAACAATAAAAAAAATGAATATGTTCTTGCTCAAGTCCAGCAGCGTCTTTTACTGGGTGCGGAATAGCCGATGCACCCGACAGGAATCAGGCGTGCCAACTCTCCCGAAGAGTGATGGAGTACCTGACTAAATATATCTCGATGATTAGCGACGTAACGACAACTCGCGCCATATTAAAAAAAGGGGCAAGTTTAGGGTCTGGCGAGCGTTACCATCACCCAGGGGGGAATGTTTATGACCTGTTCTAAAAAGGTGGGAAGCGATTGAGCCCCGTCCCGAGAATATCATCATCCCTTTCGCCTTATCCGAACAATCTGATTTGGGCGAGTAGACTTTTTTTTTTTTTTTTTGTCGGGAGGAACTATGGAAAATTATCGTTATTCGTAATACACAGGAATTTAATACATTCTTAAGTGAATGATACAATATTAAAAACGGGGATGAAAAATATATAAATTTATATGTATATATATATATATATATATATAGAGAGAGAGAGAGAGAGAGAGAGAGGAGAGAGGTATACGTGTGTGTAGATAAATATATATATATATATATATATATATATATATATATATATATATGATAATATATATATTATATATGCATTAAGCTGCTAATGTCCTTTAATATCCAATTCGCCCTACCTCGGAATTAATGTATTTTCATTTAGCTAACCGAAAGGGAATTTTTTTATTGATAATAATTCCGTCCTCTTGTGGATTCGAACCAGCGTCCAGCGCACATAGGAGAAATCAGAACTACAGTGACATTACCGACTCGGCAAACATTTGAAGCTTATTGCATGTATATATATATATATATATATATAATATAATATATATATATATATAATAAATATATATATATATATAAACTTCCTTTTCCTCTTTGAGAAAGAATGGCAACAGAACTCGTTATCCCTCCTGTTTTCGGGAAAACTTTTTGACAATGAAGTAATGAGCGCCACCTCTCCCCCCCCCCCCCTCCCCCCCCGCCCGTTTTAATCATTATTCGAACTATCTCAACTATCTCACTATCAAGCACACAAATCACTGCTTTAATCAACAAAGAATTGTTAGGTTCTGAACAGAGGTATCCGTCCACCAGCCAATATTTTCACCTAAATTGCCCTAATACAAGTTTCATCTTCTTTTCTTCTTTTTTTTATTCATAAATCCTAGCTTTTACTTCCGTGGACTCTCGACTTCTCTCCACCTCACGCTTGCTAATATATTATAATTTTGATTTCTTCCCCAGTCCCTGCAGCCTCTCCATAATATCCCTCATTGAACCTGTGGACCATCTGCGAAACGTTACCTTTTGCAAAGTATATTCCTGATGACCCTCCTATCTACTATATAATCAGTCCTTTACCTGGCTTATCTCATCCTCTCACTCCATCAAAAGATCACTCCTTTGTCTGAGATCTTATTTTACAAGCCAATATCTTGTCTTGAAATGTTAATACAACCTTTGCCTTTATAATACCTCATCTGCATTTCATAAATCTCATGCCCCTTCTCATATATATATATATATATATATATATATATATATATATATATATATATATATATATATATATATATGTATATATAACTTTAGACTGAGCCTAATTTATCTTGTTCATTTATGACTTTAATAAATAAAATTCCTCGTCGAGAAGCGTCAAACCGAACGATGATATTACCAAAATATTAAAACTAATTCACATGTTAATCCTCTAGCTACTTTCAGAGCTTTTTTCGTATGCAATTCGTTAGTCATCGTACATGAGGCAGCCATGACTGAGCGCGACTATTAACCACAATCAGTCAAAGGATTCGAAGATTAGCGTCTATTTTCCCGTGATTAATTTCATTATAAATGAACTGTCTTCCAAAGCGGGCAATTAAACTTCAAGCAAAGTTGCTGTTGCTTTAAAACTTATTATCTTAGTCAAATCCCAAGATTAATATGAGAAACATTACTCAAAGTATTGGGTACGATGTTCGCGGGAACACTAGGAACTTTTTCCTTCAAAGACGAAGAGATTAATTAAGAATAATTTGTGTTCGGAGAGACAGCCGTTTGATGAATCGGTGTTATATGTGCCTGAGAGAGAGAGAGAGAGAGAGAGAGAGAGAGAGAGAGAGAAGATACAAGCAATCTTCTCTTGAAAATAAGAATACGTTAGGTTTTAGTTTAATACCTGGTACTAGCGCTAGTGCGTAGGTAGTAATGTTCCTCATAAATTTATACTAAACACTCAATTCCACAAACACTGGTGTACCTAATTCCAAAGTATTTTATTTAGGATTTTACACGCGTTTAGGAACATGGCTCTTAATTGGTCTACAAATTACTCTAATCTTCCAACCTTCCAGTGGTATTACGGCTCATCTCGTCTTCCCTAGGCCGAACAAAGGGTACTAGAGCGCCCTTCCCTTAGGCCTAGAAGCTAAAATATATAATCGCTCAGTGTACAAATAAGTGGCTGTTTTATAATTATTCTCGCTTTTGATTTTGAATAAAACGTTTGGAGAAATATTCAGAGAGAGTTTATATTCTACTTCAAAGAAAACGGAATTATTCTCTGGTAAATCAACTTCAATCTGAACTTCGAAACAGGCAGTAATATTCCTTTAAAGAATATCTTATTCAAAAATTTCTTAATTTTCTCTCCAGCATATTACTTCCTATTTTCACCAGTCATTCATTTCCATCACAAATGACTGACAGATTAAGATTTATCTGGGTCTTTCATCATTATTTATGAAAGACTACTTGCTAGAGATTAGACACCACCTACCGCCCTTATAATTCACGGTTTCTTTCTTTTCTTCTTCTTCTTCTTCTTCTTCTTCTTTTTTTTTTTTTTTTTTTTTTTACTCCGGGATTGCTTACGTAGTTTTTCTTACGTTGTCAAATCTTTTGAAAAATTATTTTCTTTTCTTTTATAAAAGTTAAAAACCAAACCTTTCTCTCTCCTCTCTCTCTTCTCTCTCTCTCTCTATCTCTCTCTCTCTCTCTGTATATATATATATATTATATTATTATATTATATATTATATATATCTATATAGATATATATAATATATATACATACGGATAAATAGTTTTAGCTTTTAATTACACGCAATTAACATAATTAAACATAAATAACACAATGAATGTTGCAATGGATAAATAAGTAAAAAAAAAATTACTTACACTGAAAAATTAAAGTACGTAACAAGAATCTCAGAGACTGAAGTAATAGAAAATGAAGCCTTTTATGTGTCTAAAAAGCAACAGGATATCTCCATTTGAAGAATTCATATATAGTGGTACAAGGATTAAAATGGCATAATCAATCTTGCTTAAAAGGACTGATGTATAGAATCCATACACTATGATACTAAAGGCGAACTGAATGCAGATGAAGTACTCGTACTGTGAGGTAAGTTTACCATGAAATTGCACTCATAATTTAAAAATTTCGGTTGGTCAGGATTAACAAAAACAGATCTTCAAAGCAGCTATGAGATACTGACCACCACAGTTTTTCCAGGATATGTCAAGGCTTAGGCTTAACAGAAGTCTGTCGCGTTATAGTCTATGATGTATTACACAGAGAGAATTCTGTAAAGCATTCACAGTCACTTTGAGGTAGAGACCAGAGGGTACTTCCAAAATACGATGTAAAGATATTGGTCTAATCTGAGGGCATTTTCGTGGCCTTAGAAGCAGCTGACGTTATATCAACAATGCTCCGAAATTTCTGACACCAACATTCCTACATTAAATTCCAGAAAACAAGGTTTAGCAAGAACTGCTTGTCACTCCATTCAGACTTTACGCAGCGAAGCATAGGCCTACACTCGAACATCATCGTCGTCGAGACACCAGATAACAAACGAATCAATCAATGCAGAAAAAAAGCCATCTCGTAAAGGAAATCGGAATCCATCTGCTTACACCAATATTCCTAAATTAAAATCCTTAAAATGTCTAGCAAGAACTGCTTGCCACTCCATTCAGACTTTATACGACGAAGCATAGGCCTACACTTGAGCATTATCGTCGAGACGCCAGATAACAAACGTATCAATCAATGCAGAAAAAACCCAATCCGTAAGGGAAATCACTCACTTCACAGGACTCCCTGAATCTCCCTTTAATCCCTAGAAGCCTAGAGATGACCCAACAAACACCGGGAGGCTGCCCCCAGCAGCGCGTGTCCGCCCGAAAGTCGCGGTGTAGCAAAACAAGGACTCCAAAAGGCCGCTTTGGTCACAGTCACTTCCCCCTGTCATCCATCATCCTTGGATTTATTGTCGCCGGAGACATCTGGTGATGGAAAAGGACATTATCGACTTGTAATCTGAGTTCGACAATGGCTACTACCACTGCTATTGATTCCTTTTTTTCTTTCTTTCTTTCTTTCTTTTTTTTGTGTGTCCCCTACAAGCAAAAGAGGGGGAATGTGAGGACGATAAAGTTGGGCCGCTCCTCTCAAATGTATATATACATTAGGTTGCATGTGTATATATACATATAATATACAGTCTGTCCATAAAAACAGTCGTGTGGATACAAGCTGAAAGAATAGGAATTAATAAATAAGTTATTGTATCAATTCAATGATTTTCCTAGGCCTCCGTTTATTTTAGATTATGTGGAGTGTCTGAATACCTCTCTCTCTCTCTCTCTCTCTCTCTCTTTATATAAGTAGTATATATGTATATATATATATAATATATACATATATATTATTTAAAATGTAAAAGGCCTATTAAAACACTCTGGTTTTAAAGCTTTAAACCAGAGTATATTAATGGCCCTTTTATACTTAGACGTATCCTGTTTTAACAGAAGAATTTATTTACTTATAATATATAATTATATACTGTTTTTCCCTGAGAAATTGTCGCTTCAGAAGGAATCTGATTAACAATAATCTCCAAATATTTTTAGAATAAAATTGCAAAACCGATGAATAATAAAAACAACAACGGCACAGACAAAGGCATGTTACTGGTACTAGTGGATTTCTTAACAAGAAAGACAATCAGAAGGCTGTAAAGCTAATGACCTAATAATTACAGCCAATGAAAAGTAAAAAGTAAAAATACATAACTGATCTCTTTCTTTAGCCTAGTGACTCAAGACCGAATGCCAAACCAAAGTAGACTCATTCATAGGCCATGAACCATCGGAGAGTTTATGCCCCGTCGAAGCCAGAACAACCAAAAGGAAGAAGAAGAAGAAGAAGAAGAAGAAGAAGAAAGAATTCCAACCATATTTCCCTCTCCTTGATCACCCCCAGTCCCCAAAGACCCGAGACTTCTTCCAAAAAGGTGAAAGAGTGAGAGAAAAGGAGAAATGACTCCTGGTGGACCTCGCTGGTGAATGCGCGTTTGACCACCAGATCGGAGGTTATTGCTAAGGAACAAAAGGAATGGATTTGAGCTTTTGGGATACAGAGAGTTTGGAATGCCTTTGAGGAACAGGAAGAAGAAGAAGAATGTGTGTGTGTGTGTGTGTGTGTGTGTGTTAGTGTAAGCAGTGCTGAAAAGAGCAGCGTAGAAGAAGCGCATTGTGATGAGGTTTTCAGAAGTTGCCGATTTGTGTAAAATTAGAACTCTTTGGATGCTTAGGTAAAGGTATTAGTTGAATGATAAAGTAAAAGCATGGAAGAGTCCTGTATTTTGCGTGCTACATCAATTTACGTATGATAATAAACATACTGGACCTTCAAACCGCAAAAAACACAAGCAAAGAGTTAATATATGATCCATAGGTCTATCCACATTCATCAGAAAGTGAGGCAGATGAGTGAAAGTGAAACGATGCGAATAAAAAAGAAAGAGAGATTAAGAAAACAGAAGTGACAGAACAAAACCGATTTCCATGCGAAGCAAAACCGGAAAAACCAGCAAAAGGACGACTGTACATGAAGAAGGTATTAAAATGAAAGCATAACAGAACGAGGAAGAAAAACAGGCTTCGCGGACAACAGGAGGAAACTGGAGACCCTATTCAGGGGGACGCGGAAATCGAAAAAGAGCGAAAGTATTTCGTCCACCTCTTTTGAGTTCGATTATTTCGGGACCTAAAAGGCTTCCTTCCCATGGGCCATCGCTCAGGCGTGGCTCCTCTTAGTCTACACACACACACACACACACACACACAGACGAAGGATCAATCACTGGGGCTGTTATTTCAAGTGAGCAGGTTTGTAAATAACAGTTTTCATTTACGAAGCGTAAACAGAATCAAGTCATAAAGGAGGTAGTACTAGCGATTTCGTGTGTCTATCCAGAGCCGTTCTTTACGGCATGTTACGATTTTAAAGATACAGTGCCGTGAAAAAAATAGAGCTGCTAGCAGACAATTAGCGAAGGAAACCGCAGATTAAATGCCTGGAAATCTAAACCATATGTTTACGAACGCAGAAGGAATCTGATACACTTGGTAATTTACTCCCTCGCTAAATATTATTAGTCTAAACTAACCCTCCTCCGGAGAATGTTTGCTTTTGAGAACAGGGAAATAATTAGCACTTTCTGGTCGGGAGGAAGTTGCTAAGCCAAACTATTGGCCTTAAAATCGCGCGCGGGTAAAATTAGCCAGCCTAATTGTGGATCGCATAATTGACGTCAATGACACCAAATTGTTTCTTAAACGCAGAGTTATTAACAATTCAAACATACCTCCGAGACACAAAGATGTCTGTTTTAACCTATTCGAGACCCGCCGTAATTGTTGTCTTTCGTAATACGATTTCTGTGTTGAGACAACCCTCGGTCTAGTAATCTTCTTCTGATTATAACGAGTTTGAAATGATGGTATAGTGGCTCTAGCAGCTCTTGATGTTAACGTTAATGTTGACTCTCTCTCTCTCTCTCTCTCTCTCTCTCTCCTCTCAATCTTCCACTGATTATAACGAGTATGGAGAGATGATATAATGGCTTGCTCTCTCTCTCTCTCTCTCTCTCTCTCTCCTCCAGCCACGTAGGTGGTGGTTGGGGAGCCACGTTACGCAATAAACATTCTAATACGGACGATGTGGCCACCGTTTCCAACTTTATTTCGTCGTCAATTGGTTTGACAGACGGTGAAGAAGGTATTTCCACAACCTTTTACCTTTCGTGTGGGAGGTGCAGTTTTGAAGAACGTTTTCTTAAGCATGCTGCTGATACCATTTTATAAATAGATATACTGCATATTGCATGTATATACATGTAATGAATGAATCTTCATAAGATATTGTGCGCTCATGTATTACCTGTCAGAAAACAACAATACTTGACATACATACTTGTGCACCAGTTGGTATAAGCGTTCGTATTGGATTCATGCATGTGGTGGATGTTGTCAAATACGCTGAAAGGTTTGAAGACGAGGGAAAGTTTGTAGGGAATGTGTTGGCTATAGGAGATGCCATGGGTAATATACGTAGAGAGGATTACATGGCTCTGATATCAGCTTAACATTTCTGTGTGTGAAATAGTCATGTCATTATTTGCTTGATTCTCCTGAAATATTGACCGAATTTGTAGTCTGAGCAATGTACAACATCAGGAAAAGGACGTACCATTTGGATACTTGCAAGAAAAAGAAAATGTTATGAATGAAAGATGTATCTAAAAGCTCTGGTAGATGACACAGTTTAAGTGGTAACAGTTCAGGGTAACTGCAGAGACTGGGGATAAGGTTTCAGACCTTGTAAGAAGAGCCGGTTGTTAACAATTATTAATAAGAGTTCATCGACGGTGTCTATTCATGAAATCAGTGTATAAATGAAGACAAAATTTCAGTTTGGAAGTAGGAACAGTGGAAACAAACTCGTAGACTTGCTCAGTGACCACTCCTAGGGATAGTGAAAGACCAAAACTGACAAAGAATCTCACTCTTTTGTTTTTGCCCAGTGACAAATGCCAGAGATGGTACAAAGACCAAAACTGACAAAAAAAATCACACTTTTGTTTTTGTTCAGTGACAAATGTTGGATGTGTTGGTAAAAAGACCAAAACTGACGAAAGAAAAATTACACTCTTGCTTTTGCTCAGTCATAAATGTTAGAGATGTTGGTAGAAAGACAAAATCTGACAAAAAAAATCACTCTTGTTTCAGCTGAGCGAAAAATGATAGATGTTAAAAAGACCAAAACTGACAAACAATCACATTTTTGCTTTTCCTCAGTGACAAATGCTAGAGATGTTGGTAAAAAGACCAAAAATGTCTCACAAAAATGATGTTCTTATGTTTTTTCTTTACCCGATTTTATTACAATACAATATATCAATGCAAATTAGTGTGCATATGAATGTGTGCATTAAAGCACATAGTTTCTCTACAAAAACCGATAAAATCTGAATAAACAGTAATCGAGCTAAGAAATGGCTGAGCAGTTGCATCAATGTTGAAAATTGTATTCTATCAAAATTCTAGACATTTGTATAATTGAACGCCAATAATTTCCAGAATTAATTTTATCAGTGCCTCCATTACAGTCAATTTTCTCTGAGGCTCCATCAAGATTTAAAATGAATTTTTATACATGTCCGAAGGGTACTGGATTTTACTACGCCTGTTTAGGTTTAGTTTGAATGTTAAGGAAAGAGGTACTATATCCCTCTCGAAATATTAATTATTTTAGCAGTTACTACTACTACTACTACTACTACTACTACTACTAATAATAATAATAATAATAATAATAATATTAATAATAATAATAATAATAATAATAATAATACACATAGTAAGAAAAGTGATGGACTCCTAAGGAGGCAGGATGCAACCCGGAACCCCCCCCCCCCTCACTATATGTACCACCCAGTCGAATTGGAGGACTGTGATAGACAAAAACATACAATAATAATAATAATAATAATAATAATATAATAATAATAATAATAATAATAATGTACTTAGGAAGCAGACCCTCTCTCAAGCATACTTTATTAAAAGTAATGGCTACTTCAGCAGCGTTATACTTGTAGAGATTTTTCGTTATTTTCCGTTAATGACTTTGATGACTATAGTATCATAGTTTATCTGTAAAATTCAATATAAACACCAATTTTGACTCTGTATTTGATCATGACCTCTATAGGCGCTCTACTAGCCTGTCTGAGTAGCATAGAAAAAGCCGCTATTCGGAAAATAGAGAAGAATCTCTACAAGTGTAACGCTGCTGAAGTAGCCATTACTTTTAATAAAATAATAATAATAATAATAATAATAATAATAATAATAATAATAATAATAATAATAATCATTATGATTATTACTACAAAACTTTCAATGTTGACTTAAAAATGCAATTGTTAATTTATTCACAATTTTCATCTATATTTTCATTATTTATGTATGTATGTATGTATGTATGTATGTATGTATGTATGTATGTATGTATGTATGTATATATATATATATATATATATATATATATATATATATAAAAGTATATATTCAAAACCTGAAAATAAATAAATAAATTAGGGCGTAGGCAACTTAACCAAGAATGCAATATAACTATTATCCCATTCAAGAAGTGTACAGGAACTGCAACTTATTTATACTTTAATGGGCTTCCTAAATGTGTTTACATACTTGTCTGCTTATGTTTCTTAGTGGTGGGTCTCCCCCTTGTTTATGTAAAATTTATTTGTTTACGCGTTCGCTGGTAAATGTCGGGTCAAATATATATAGAAGAAATAAGATTTTTGTTGTCGTTTTTGTATGAATTGGTAAATGTCCTTTATCATATTCTCAGAGTTTTGTAGTCATTATCTGGCGTCAAAAGAGGAGCATCACTGAACTGCATTCATCTGCCCTGACTAATAACACAGAAGCAAATGACCCCGCCCACATGATCGACCCCACCCTAAATCGAAGGCTCCGCCCACTTGCTGAAAGCGATGGCTTAGCTTGGCCCGGCCTGCTGGCGGCCCCCACGCCCCGAGAAGATCGATGCAGTGCCCCAGCAGAGAGGGCGCTGTGGTTTAGCGCCGTGCCCCATTCAGCGAGAGAGAGAGAGAGCGCGCGAGAGAGAGAGGAAGAGAGACCCAGGGCCTACCCAAAATCAGCTGGTATGAGGAACGCTGCCGCTGTTTCAGATCATTTCATTCCCCGTCTACTCGAACGACGGGAGGCAGCAGCAGCAGCTGCCTGGGCGAGTGAACCTGGCATATATAGAGTCAGTGCGATTCGAGACCTCGTTGGGGCAGGGCATGCGGCGGGGGTTTCCTCTCGTCTATACCTCCTTTCGGTGAAGCGACGCCTCTCTCGAGGGAAGAACTTCCTCTTCTACAGCAGTGAATCATGTAGAAGTCGAGAGATCCAGTGAAACTAGAATTTTCTTTTGCCTTTTTTTTAACTAGTCTGACGAGATGATTGATAGTTGTTTTCATATCTGAGTGAGAATATTTTTTTTTATCCTTTTTATCGTATCAGATTTCGAAACTTAGAATGAGGACATGGATCGTTTTGCGTTAGTGTTGTTCGTTGCGGGTTTTCTCACCTGTGGTTTTGCCGCGGCCAGTAATACAGGTGAGTTTCACGTGGGAATTCCTATGTGTACATTATATATATACATAATATATATGTATGTATTTATGTATATATGTAAATAAATTCTTCTGTTAAAACAGGATACGTCTCAAGTATATAAAAGGATGATCAACACACTGGTTTAAATATAGTCCTTAGCTTTAAACCAGAGTGTTTTAGTGTGCCTTTTATACTTGTTAGAGATATTTATATGTGTGTGTGTATGTATGTATGTATTTTGTGTGTGTGGGTGTATTTAGGTTTGCATTTCACTTTACATGTATTTGAAAACTTCAACAATGCAGTCGTGGATAATTACCACCACACTTCCAATTTGCTTTTAGAATCTCGAAATGCATTATTATGTAAGCAACAATTACCACTAACTATGAGAAAAACAATTCACGTCTTTCTTTATATTGTGGGTACATACAGAACTTACTTTTACGCGCGTTATGAAACACACTGCTAGAAGTGCTGTATGATGTAAACATTAATTTTTAAAAAAGGACATGAATATTATGCATGTATAAAATAGAAACTTATATAATTCAGCACTTAGGTATTGAAATTAGTTGTAATTGAGCCTCCAGTATTTGTTTGGATAATATTATATATATATATATATATATATATATATATATATATATATGATATATATATATATATATATGATATATATATATATATATTATACATACATATATGCACTATATATTTATTTATATATATGTATATGTAAATATATATATATATGTGTGTGTGTGTGTGTGTGTGTATATACTATGTATATATATATATAGATATATATATATATGATATATATATATATATATATATATATATATATTTATATATATATATATATATATATATATATATATATTTTACGCAATTTCTTTTTCATGGACAGTTTTCATTGAATGCTGATGTACCTTAGGCGTTAATAATTATCTAAGGACAACGCTACTCTAACTTCCCATGCTTATTGTATTCTCTAGAATAAATTTTTGGAGGAAAGGCAAAAATTTTATTAAAATTTTGTTTCATTTCCTTAGCTTCTGTGGACAAATTTTTCTGTTATAAACGTCCCCTCTATCATCAGGGAATATTAATCATATAATGAACGTACAATATGAATTAAAAGCCTGTGCGGCCACACTGTCTAAATTGTGCGTGGTGTGTGGATGAATAGAGAAACACACACACACACACACACACACACCACACACATATATATATATATATATATATCTATATATATATATATATATACACGTGTGTGTGTGTGTATTGTTTTTCTATCGTTAAATTTCACATCATCAACATTATCAAAAATATTGTTTTCGTTTGTTAAATTTCAACACTATCAAATAAATTAAAAACAGAAGGACTGATGAAGAAATCATTTTTAAAAATCAGATGTACAATTTTTTTCATTATCAATTTAATAGGGCTTAAATTTATAAAGAAATAAGAATTTAAATAATTTTTGCGATAATAGGTGTAGTAGTGAAAATAAAGATACCAATATTAATGAATCTCACGATAACAATAAAATAATAACTGCAATAATAATGATGAAAAATTTTCATAGTGATAGCCGTATGAATGACCGACTGAAACTGATACCATGAGAAGTAGCGAAATGTTGAAAGCAAATTTTTTAGAAATACTAAATTAATGAATAAAGCAATAACTTTCAATACCCAATGAATGAATAAAAATACGATGTACATCAGAAGACGCAAATTACTGCTCTCACTGGAGGCAATCTTTGAAGGAATCCAAAGAAATGGGGAAAAAGATAAATTCTACGGGGTTTGCACGCGCTTGATTCCTGATTAATATTTCTGGATTTCGTTTCGTTATCGGTATCTACTGTTTTGTATCGATATTCCTTCTGCGCCATTCTGTTTTCTTTGCAATTATGAGGATTCAGTTTCAAACGGCAACTGTTTTGGCTGTAACCTAACTACAAATTTGCTACGAATTGAATGAATATGCAAAATATTACAAATAGCACTCTCTCTCTCTCTCTCTCTCTCTCTCTCTCTCTCTCTCTCTTTATTTATGTATAGAATACAATACATACATACATACATACTATATCTATATATCTATCCTTATATATATATATTATATATAATCTTATACATATATATAATATTTTATATATATTATATATATAGATATATATATATATATATATATATATATATATATATATATATATATATATATGCACTCACATAACATGAAACTTAAAAATGAAAGTTAGAACCTTGAATACTCAATTAATTCTTTAGACTAAGACTCATCATGATCAGTTACACGTTATAAATTAACAAACCTGGTAACATTTTCGACGTAAACTTGAGCAGTTACAGAGTGCAGTACTTATGCGGCAGTTACCACAATTACCTCACCACAACGATCAGGTCACTGCGCAGTCCTTCAACTGCTGCGGTTTGGTTTGGATATAAAAGGTAACGCAATTGTTATGTAGTTGCATTTTTTTAAGCTAATTCTTACGAACAGGGCTCTTGGTGTATAAGGGACTGTGTAATCATCGTTTGGTATTTACCACAAAGACATAGATGGATCGAGATGTACAAATCCATATGTATATATCTATATGTATAGGTGTGTCCATTTAAATTTCGAAACTATTACGTGTGTATGCGCCTGTACCTGTGTCATAATCACATTTTTCACGCGCATGCGCAGCCGCATATATAAACGATTCCTCGTTCCACCGCCGCCGGTGATGATATTATCAAAAGGTTAATTGAGTATATTATCTACATAGCAACAGAAGTCCTCAGAGAGGGCCTATTCCCACAGTAACAAATCTCTGTGCACCAAATTGTATAGGCATACCAGACACGAATAATTGTTTGAGCCCAAATGGAACAATTAAGATTAAGAGAAGACGTAGCCTTTCATTAGACTTCCTTCTCAATGGCAATTATTAAGTCTAGTCACCTAAATTTACGGTTTTTTAAGCCTTCGGCACAATCACGGAAAGGTACTTCCACACCACTCCCCACTGCACCCTCTCCCCCAGCCCCACCACCAAAAACAAACAAACAAACAAACTTGTAATTTTATCATTCCCACAATCTACTTTCTCGTTGCCAATCAAGAGCCATACCTTTCGGTAAAATCTTTTGTAGAAACCCACAAAATAAACAAACAGATTTCGTGCTCAAATCCAAATAATATTTGTTTGCCTTATCCTTACAAAAAAAAGACAGAAACAAAAGAATTTTACAAAAATTCATATTAGTATCGTTTGCCTAATCCTGCAAAAAAAAGGACAAACAAATGGATTCCTTGTAGATTTCGTTAAGATAATCATCTGTCTAATCCTGCCATCAAACAAGGAAACAAATAGAAATCAAATAAGTAACAAACAAATGCCTTGAACCAAAAGCAAAAGCTCTTAGAAGACAAGAACAAATGATAGTCTACCTTTGACACCTCCGATTAGACTCATCATTTATGAGTCTTCGCAGTGAACAGTAACTTTTAAAAAGAAAGTACTTACAGGCGTTCTTCTTCCTTTCGTCCTTTATTTATCTCACAGCTCTAGATACCTCCGCTCGCCATTATTCACGGGAACTTTATTTGACAGTGGGCAAAGGTCTTCCGAGATTTATGACCCAAAACAGGCGATTTATGACGCAATTTCTGCGCAAGAACTAGCCTTGGTACATGCCCGAGAAAGTCTGTAGTACTTTGAATTTTACGTACGTTTTCGCGCTTTGTTGAAGCTGGACATTAAAATATCTAAACCCCCCAAAAATTTGCATTTGCTTCGGAGAACAGAGTTTCAAACATCCAAAATTTCCCATACTTACTCTATTCTCCAAAATAAATTTAATATTTAAAAACAATTACATTGGCTGTACTACCAACGCCTTCAAAACTATCTTCTGTTGAAAGAAATTGTTTTCATTGCCAGTATGACAGTCGTTAAACGCATTCTACTGATGTAATCATGTTTTATGCATTTGAACTGTCAATAAAGTTTTCGTTGTTCAACAACACAATTATCTAATTACATATATGCAATTTCCGTGAGAATTTAATTTCTGTTTCTAGATTTCTCTGTACGTAAAATCTGGGCAATCTGATTCGCTGTAGAAAAATTAGGAAAATATAAACAGTAGGCGATACCCAAAGACGGTTTCACTGGACCTACAAGAGGTAGGACACATTATTTTTGCTTGCTTGTCAAAAAGTTGAATAGCAGAGAGAGAGAGAGAGAGAGAGAGAGAGAGAGATTTGAGCCTAGGGTCATCGGGCGGTTTTAAAAGATGGTCTAACTGTACTTACAGGAGGTAGGACATAGTATTCTTCATAGCTCGTCAAAAAAAAGTAGAACAGTTGAGAGAGAGAGAGAGAGAAAATATTTGAGTTTATGGTCACTTCAGAGGAAAGATTGCCTTCAATTCTAAACTATCAAAACGTGATGATGAACAAGGAAACGAAACCCAAACACAGGAATGATGTTTCCAACAGGAACTGGTGAGGCCGGTATAACGGCAGGAATCCAGGACCGGAGAAAAATGTAGCAAATTGGAAAGGAACACCAGAATTTTTATCAGTGTCTGACAGTGATCTGATATCCACTGAACAAGTCTGAAACAATCTGATAAACAAGATAGGTTTAATTGCGTAACTTTCCAGCGATGTGTTGATGACCGAACGAAAAGGAGAGAGTGATATTATATATAAACATAATCTTCAACATTCAGGTTCAAAAGAGATTAGGTTTCAGAAAACATGTTCGGAAGTGTTCGTTAAATCAAACAGACAAAAATATATTTCGAAACGATTTGGGCTCCTCATATGAGACCAGTTTTGAAATCAAGAAAAAAGCTTTGACAGTCTTTTCAAGAAGATTAGGTCTCAGACTACATGTTCGGAAGTGTTCGTTAAATCGAACAGAAAAAAATATATTTCGAAACGATTTGGGCTCCTCATATGAGACCAGTTTTGAAATCAAGAAAAAAGCTTTGACAGTCTTTTCAAGAACATTACATACAGGGTGGTTCAAAAGTAGGTGGACACTAGTTGTAATAGCTGTGTAAATTGAAAATTTCAGTGCTTTTGTATTATTGCACACAATATAATCTAATTGTTATTGTAATAATTGTATTAGTAAATATAATTGTATATGTAATCTCAAAATTAATGTTATCATTTATTGTCCACCTATTCTTGGAGCACCCTGTATATGTGATATATATATATATATATATATATATATATATATATATATATATATATATATATATATATATATATGTATATATTGGAAGTTTAACTGCAGTGAAGGTTCATCCATGATTCAACAGGTTAAGCGTGAATGAGAAGGAGGCTAGTATTGTCCATTTTAATAGCCACTTCCTGTATATGTGTGTGTTTCTGTGTATATGTATGTATTGATTCATGAATAGCCTTTATACATAAATATGCATGGACTGCTGACATGTTAACGCAAATTCTTTATATCTTTACTTATATAACTCTAATTCATCCAGATCCTTCTCAATTCACATATTCAACATAAACAGTTCATATCAGCGCCTTTTATCTTTTTTTTCTGAAATTTATATTTGACACCTACACTTTACATCCATAAAAAAGAGAAGGCTCAACCGTTCCCCCGATAAATTTCACGTTCTTTCCTCTACTCTTCTAAACCATCTGCTGTGACACTTTTTCCTTCCTTGCTTCACCTACTTTATGGCCCACCTCTCATCTCATGCCACTATCATCCATTTAATTTACTCACTGACCACTTTCATTCATCCATAATGATATTTTTTTCTTTTTCTCTCTAGCACCCATTTACCCTCATTATCTTACTTTTGTTGATAAAGACTGTCACCTTTCTCTTCTTGCATCTACTTTTTCAAACATTTTCACCTGTTTCTGCAGCTTCTAGTATTTAGCTAACAAAACCCTATATCATCAGTAAATATCAACCTCTCTGAACACCATTCATGATAATTTTTTTCATCTTGTGGCTTTCCACTTAATATTATCATCACTTTTCAAACTCTGCCATCATTCCATTCGTAAGAAAATATTAATCAGTAAAAGAAACATAATGCACCCTTTGATTAGACTTTCTTTTACACGAAACCGATCACTTTCATTTATACATATCTACAACAACATACTTCTCCTTCATCAGAGATTAATCTCCCGTAACAAATTAATTTCTACTATAGCATATATCCTCAGCATCTTCCATATTGCATTGTTATCATAATCTATTTTAATCCCATTTCAACTTCTCTTAAAAATGTTTCATATTGAAGAGTTGATCATACCGTCTCCCTTATTTCAATCTACCTTGCTCTTCTCCTATCAATCCTCCAACTATCTGTCCTAATTTCTGAACCAAAATCCTACTACGTTAACCCCCAACGATTCTTACACTCCCCATTAACTACTACTTTTCTCTCTTTACAAAAGAATAATTTTATTTCGCACCTACTCCTCTGGAACCCTTCAACCATCCAGACATACTTCGTAAAAATGTCATATCCCTATCATAGAAAGCACCTTTATTGTAACCTTATTCAATAATCATCATACTCGATGTTGTTCATTAGATCCTCATTTGCATGTTCGATAACATGTCCTAATTAAGTTTTGCTTCCCTTTTTTTAATGAGAAAATGACGAGATGCTTTTCCCTAACTTGATGGACGTGATTGATGACACGATCTTTCCGTGACTCCTCCTCCCCGAACAGGCGCCGCTGCACCAGTGATCAAAGAGCAACCGGATAACGTTATTGCCCGCAGAAACGACCCAGCGACTCTTAATTGCGCCGCTGCAGGTGCAACGAGCATTACCTGGTTCCGCGATGGGGAACAGGTGGTGACGTCATCCCAGGACCCTCGGTCCCACAGGGTCCTCCTCCCCTCCGGGTCGCTCTTCTTCCTGCGGGTGGCGACTGGAAGGCGAGACACCGACGCCGGAACCTACTGGTGCGTCGCTTCCAATAGCTACGGGGTGACGCGCTCCCGAAACGCGTCGCTCGTCGTGGCCTCCATCTCCTACGACTTCCAGGCGCAAGCTGAGGCCCTGGTCAAAGTCAGGGCTGGGGAAGCCGCTGTCCTGCCCTGCAAGCCGCCGAAGGGTTCCCCGGAGCCGTCGATCAAGTGGGTGAAGAACGGGCAGGAGGTGGGGAACTCGAGTCGCGTCTTCGTGACGCCCGACGGGGACCTGGTCATCAACCAGACGCTGAAGGAGGATTCGGCCACCTACGTCTGCGCTGCCACCAATGTCGCAGGGAGTCGGGAGTCGCCGCCGTCTGAGCTGGTTATCATGAGTAAGTAATAGTCTGCCGGAATGAGGTGATTTATGACCGTGATTGCAGCGACCAATTATCTTCTTCGAGCATAAACTGCTATTTACTTGTCTACATGCATTAAGCATATGTTTCCAATCTATATTCTTAAATATAATATACCATTACCAATTATAAACCTTTAAGAGACAATTGCAGTGTGTTTAGATTCATTTAGATTAATAGGTAAATAAACCATTATAATATTATCAATTGCTTGCCTGCACTTAAACTGCCTTGCCAATTAAATAGAGGACTGTCTTTTGGTGTACATATCTTCATTAAATAAGATTAAGACAAGTGGGAAGTTGTTTTCCCAGCATTTTACCGGTACCAGTTCTCATCAGTCAAGTTTCTGAAACGCCATATGCCATTATATATGTATATCTGTGTGTGTGTTTGTATATATATAATATATATATATATTATATATATATATATTTATATATATACGTATATATATAGATATATTATATATATATATATATATATATATATATATATATATATATGCATACTATATATACATATAAGAGCCCAAAACCAAGAGATTTAGAGGCTTGATATGGACCCCAGG
This sequence comes from Macrobrachium nipponense, assembly GCF_015104395.2. Classification (NCBI taxonomy): domain Eukaryota; kingdom Metazoa; phylum Arthropoda; class Malacostraca; order Decapoda; family Palaemonidae; genus Macrobrachium; species Macrobrachium nipponense. Next base: position 16,953,601 of record NC_087216.1, on the reverse strand, counting down.
ATTCTGCCCTACCAGTAGAGACGAGTTTTGCTGATTTATTTTTATTTGTTTGTAACATACTCTCTTTCTAATTACATGAGCATTTTATTCTGTGAAAGTATATTTTGCAAGATACTGATCTTGTTTATTTCATGGGATTGTTTCTTATTTTGAGTAATAAAAATAATAATAATAATAATACTAATTCTTTCCAGATCCACCATGGATTCAACAGTATCCTAATAATGTGACGACAGCATCAGGTGTACAAATAGAACTGGAATGCAAAGCTCTTGGGTCGCCCCCACCAAGAGTGACATGGTACAGGCCCGATGGCAAAATCCCGTACAGTCGATCTAAAATAGAGGAGACCAAGCTAACAATCGAGCAGGCTGCTGCAACTGACTCAGGCATATATACTTGCGAAGCCTCCAATGAAGCAGGGAGCATCTCGGCCAATGCCACAGTCACAGTTGTTGATGCCCCAGTTTTAACAGAAAAGCCCCAAGTGGTTAGAACCACAGCTGGATCTAAACTTGAGATGGTCTGCCGCGTTGTTGGTAATCCAGAGCCCATGACAGTCTGGAGACTACCACCTCGGAACAGAACAGCGCTACTTCTCCCTTCGCAGAGCAATGGACACGCGAGTGTTTCGCACGATGGACAAATACTCACAATAGAACAGTCTACACCCCTTGACAGTGGAGTTTACTATTGCTGGGGTATCAGTAGCGGTGGAGGTGTTAGTGCACACACTAAAGTTATGGTTGTATCTGGGTACCCACCTCCTGTGATTGGTGTTGGACCAAAGGATTTGACTACAGCTCCTGGAAGTATTGTTTCATTGCCTTGTGAAGTAGTTAGTGAGTCTGCAACACCTAAAGTCTCGTGGTTTTACAGGGCAGCTCGTGGGGTACCTCCTCACCAAATTTTGGAAAATATCGATAATCCGAGGTTATCAATTACTATTAATGGTGCACTCATCATCAAAGACATTCAGGCTGAAGATGCTGGTATCTACATATGCAGTGTAAAGGCAGACACAGGCAAAACTGAACAGGAGGCCATTTTACAAATTAAAGAAAATGCTAACATGAAAATCGAAAAACGGTTACCAGCCCCGCCATCTAAACCTCAAGTGACAGCCATTAACGAAACTTCTGTTTATTTAAGATGGCTCCCAAACTCACAGGGAACATTTGACTCGGATTCATGGTACACTGTTGAATTTTGGAAATACGGATGGGAAAAGTGGCAAGTTGCCTCTACTGTTGTGAAGGATGAGTCATGTATAATTAGTGATCTAAAACCAGGGGAAGTTTATACATTTTTCATCCGAGCAGTTTCTAAGCTAGGAGCTTCATTTCCAAGTCCATGGTCAGATCCATTCTTGACCCATCCATCAGGAGATTCTGCTGTGCAACCGGACCTTCTTCACCATGCCCGGCGTCGCTTGGCACGACCAACTGTTACCCTCACTGGCGCAAATATTACTGGCCCTAGCAGTACTCTGCTAACCTGGCAGTTCCTAACAAATCCAGACATAATTGAAGGTGTGCTTGTGTATTTTGTGACTGGAGGTGGAACAATAAATGTTGCTACAGTATTAGGATCGTCTTCCTCATCTCATCATTTGCATAGTCTGGAACCATACACTGGTTATACCTTTTTTATTGTTCCATTTTGGCACAGTATTGAAGGAACTCCATCAAATTCGCTTTCTCTTGTTACACCAGAAGACAGTAAGTAATGTTGATTATAGTATTATTTGTGTCAGTTCTGTAGCAGACAATCAGTGGGGTTCTTTCTACAGTTCTTATATAACTGTTGTTTAATGAATATTTGAACTTTGTAATACTATTTGAACTTTAGTAAATAAATTTCCACATTATTCTTTTTTCATATAACAGTATTGCAGTTTGCAGCATTATTCACTTGTAAAGATACTAATTCAGAATACTATTGTTCTTGTTGACAGTTCCAATGGAGTCTCCTGCCAATGTGGAGTTCACTTTGCAAGATGATGGCTCAGCACTTCTAACATGGTCAACACTGACTCTTAAAGAAGCTCGAGGGAAGGTCATTGGCTACCAGGTCACTTTGACCCATAATGGGAGTCAGATAGCAGAAGCAGTGTCTGAGCCATTTCTGATCATTAAAGATTTGGTACTGGGGCCTCTTTATACGGTAAGAGTAGCTGCGCAAACAGGGGCTGGGCTGGGACCCTTCAGTAGCCCAGTGTTAATGGATCTCGGGATTGATCTTAGTAGACAGCCTCATCAACATGATTCTTCTCATATTATCAACAGTGGTTCTGCAGTCCTCTATGCCCCAGGGCAACAGACGTGGTTAATATACTTACTGGTACCTGTTGTGCTTTTGTTATTTGTAGCTACCCTGTATTACGTTAGAAGACTTCACCAAAAATCTAATCTTAATGCTTCACAAACCCCAGTTGTTTACCAAGATCCAACTGCTTACCCAGGCCATCCCTCTATCAACATGTACAGTGAGCACAAACTGTGGCAACCCAGTACCTTCGGAAATTCCACACTGTCTTCAGTCAAACTGCTTCCTTCGGATCACCAGCTGAACGAATACGCAGAGCCAAGAACCCGACGCGTGGAAGAGATGACAGAGCCTTACGCCACAACGTCTCTGTTGATGCGGCCACCTGCAGCACGATGCCACGGCGGAAGTGTCCCAATGAGACAACTCCTCTCAAGAGAAGGGTCGCCATGCGTTCGAGTGAACTGGGCTGCCTTCCTCCCACCCCCGCCATCTTATCCACCACCACATGACTTGGATTTAGGCGACCCTAAATGTCAGCGTATGCATATGCAGGAGGGTCCCAGATTGTACGCTGCATCCTCCGAATACGACAATATAAGTACATCTGCAAAATACAGGAGACCTTGCGATGCTACGTCCGAGCGCAGCTATTACATGTACACACAGCTGCCCGTGAGTCGATACCGCAGTGGGTCGCTCACTTTCCAAAATAACAAGACGAACAATAATTCCGAGAGGCTAAAAAGGGACCGCAGGCCGAAAAGGCCAACTTTCCCGCCTTACAATAATACCCAGTAAATACTTTTCTGCAAATGCTTCTCCTAAAAGCAAAATAGTCTTAGCCTTTAAGGGCCGTTTTAATGTCCGTACTTTTTTATATATAACCAAAGCCAAAGCTCTTGAAATGTGTACCTGTCCCTTTCACTTCTCAAAACTTGACGCCTTACTGAATTTAGAATGAGACTTGGTAAGACATGAGGGCAAAATAGTCGAGCAATTTTTTTTTTTTTTTTTTGTCCTTTAACCAGTTGTTATTCCCCAAAAAATAACCTCTATTCAACACCAAAATCTGTATATTTACCGTACATTCATGGCTACTGAGAGGGGCTAAATTTCTGTCAAAACTAATCAGGATTTTCCATAAATTAGTTTGTTTGTTTATCGTGATTACTCGGAAATATTTATTTTGTTGGTAAATGCTTCGAAATGTATCTAAATTCAAAAATTCATGAACGAAAAAAATACTTCACAAATTCTCATATTTTTTTCTATAAGGTAAAAGATTCTTGTTATGAAACTGAATGATCTCGACTCAGTAGTTGTTTCTGATAAATGGTTTACATAACCATTAAAAAATACGCTTCAAAACACTAAAACAAAAATATATGTCTAGGTGCAAAATCTTCATAAAGAGTGATGTATGAAAGTCTACGTTCAGTTTCTTTAAAATTCAAAAGACGATATTATGATAGTCGACTTTAAAAGAATGGGCTATATATCCGTGAAAAAAAGATTTAGAAAACTGGTTATTCTTTTGCGAGTCTTCCCAAGTAATCCCTCTTCGATTTGCTTGTTATACTCACCGCATACAGCAACGGTCTGAAGCTACATTTTTCTCATCTCACGCCTTTCTCCAAGAAATTATTATGTACATAACAAAAATATAGATATATTTTCACAGAAGAGAGTTTTACTCAATCCCCCACCCCCTTTGTAAGCATCTCAAATGGCGTCACATTTTCTGGAGGTAATAAAAGGCCCAAATTTCCTCGCCAGGCTGAAAATTACACATTACCATATTTATCGCTCGAGAGACAAAGACTACGACAGTACCTCCGTCCGGATGCCAGCGACGAAGATAAACGGACGGTCCGAAGAAAGGATAATAAAACATGCACGATGCATCCCAGTCTGATTTAGGGTATCGTCGGGGCCCCGAGTGCCCTGCAATTAAGCGCGATTATGAACCAAACCCCTTTGTAGCTGCATTATTAAGGTCAGCCCTCCGAGAGGTCGACTTTACCTGGCTGTTTGATTTATGGGACGCCCTCCCTCCTTTTCTCGCGTCGTTACGCGTAATTCGATTCTCCTTCGGCGTTCTCCAAGCTTTTTTCTGGAATGCATTTGTTTTTTTTTTCAAACAGAATTTGCTATAGTCTTCGCAAACGACATAGAATTTTGTGTAAGGACCTAGACTTTCAGAGGGCAATATTTTCCTGCGCCATCGGAAACCGATTCCAGCAATGAGGGGGGAACTGAACACCCCCTTCGAGATGGTGTTTGAACACAAGTGTCTCGCAAATTGCGATTACGTCCCGGGAGAAGGCATCCGAACCTCTTTTGGGGAGCCCTTAAAAGCCATATTTGGATTCTTTTATTGGGGGTTGCAGCTGACATACGAAACGTCGTATAGGCTGGCAATCTGCAATTACGAGGTCCCTTTTTAGAGTTTTATAACGCTCTCGGTACGCCTAGTGGCTCCCATCCCATTCAGGGGGATGG
>NC_087216.1:16908828-16943828 GCF_015104395.2 Macrobrachium nipponense | reverse complement strand
ACCTAATTTTATATGGTGAAATAATTACATAGAACTTAAATTTTTCACAAAACTACCTTTAATTTGCTCAGACTAGGATATATCATTATGGCAAGCATTAACAGTTCAATATAGCTCATCTCTAGACCTGTGTTGTCAAGGACCCAAATTATTATACCTTATTTGGGATAAGGGCCTGGGCCCATCTCTATACTTCAACCCTTCCAGAAGGGGACCCATCTATAGGCCAAAATTGCCAAAATGAGCCAATCCTGACGAGCAACCCTGTATACCCGGTCATAGTAACCCCCCCCCCCCCCCCCCCCCCCCCCCCCCCCCCCCCCCCTTCCACCGAGCCTTTCAGCCTAGGCCCACAATCATAAGGCCAGTCTAATTTTTTTTCAGCTAACTGTTCATTGGTTTGGTCACACATGTATAAATTTAAAGCTATGGGTGGCCTTATGGGTCATTAAGCCTATACTTTGAAGTAACAACTCTCAAATGTATTTGTACAATGATTTATTTTCATGATATTTGTTCTTACATTGAATGTATATATAACATTTATTGTACATCTGTGCATTTATTTATAATATTCCCAGCAGTTTTAAACAAGTTTTTTTTTCATTGCTGTTTCCAACAGTTTAATGATACTACATTGTAATGATAATCTATATGCATTGATATGAAATTAGCAGGCTATATCAAAACATCAACAAAAACCTGCATTATGGTGCCTTGCTTGGCAATTTAGTTGCTTATTACAAGGGACCAAGATTAACACTTTGTAATATTACATGGCTCTAATGCAGTGAAAAGAAATCTAGAAACATCAAATTAGAGTCCAACATACACGATTTACCCTATTGACCTAATGGCCCTTAAACAATATTGTTTTAAACCATTTTTTTTTTCGCAGGCTGTCTTATCACAGCATTTCAAATTATTGTTTACAGCAATAGTTATGGGTAAATATTAACATTTGTGTACAACTAGCCCCCCTTCCCCCCCTACCTGCTAAAACAAAGTCATTGTAAGTTAACTTTCAGACAATAAGGAACAACTTTATTTTATTAGATCCTTGTAGGGAATTATGTAAGCTTGTAACGAGCCATCAGACAAGAAAATCCGTGCAATATTAAGCGAATAGTGGCGAAAAAACGTCATATACTGCAGCCTGCTGCATTGTTTGAATTACCGCGCCAAGATGGCGGGCCTGATGACATGCGCCAGCCCATTCAACTAGCGGCCGATGCGGCATCTAGGCTTTTTATATCTGTGTATATATATATATAATATATATATATATATATATATATATATATATATATATATAGATCTATATATAATATATATATTATATATAATATATATATATATATATATATATATATATATATATATATATATATATATATATAATTTAACGTAGAACTATCAAAAGATACTTTGGAGGCAACCGTAAAATAAATAAATGAATAAATAAATGGTGAAAATATTTAGTTTAGTTTCCATTGAATTCTAGTTTTCTATAGCACTGTCCTTTACAGTTTTCTTTTATTTTTACCATGGACTCCCGTATTCAGTTTTTTTTTTTTTTAAATGGCCACCATTTGCTTTTGCTATTGAGCTTGTAAATTGGTATGGGATTGTCAGTTTTTAGCATGCTTTTCAGAGGCATATTTACACAGTTTATTAAAAATTGTTATAAAACATTTTTTATTTCCAAAAGCTATTAGTTTTTTCTCCATAATCTTCCTTGGTGTAACGTGATAGCCAAGTAAATATACTTACTATCCCTGATCATTTCTGTTTTACTTTAAAACATATTTTCGACACACGTAAAATTTTGTATAAATAATCACTTTAATATCTGGTCTGTGGTTTTCCATCTCCATATTTTTTACCGTTAATCCTCAAGCAAGCTTCTCTGTCGTGTGTGTGATATCTCTTGATATCCTTGCCTCTTCTGAATGCTTTTTTTTTTTTTTTTTTTTTTTTTTTTTGTACGCCTCAATAAATGATACCCTTACTGAAACTTTATTTTTCCTTGGATTTCATAGCTTTCAGTCTTAAGAGCCAACTTTTTGGCACTGCATATCTACATAGTGTACTGATTTGTTAATAGAGACCTACACATCCTCTCCTTTCAGAATCTCCTATTCCGCCAGCATTGGTTTCAAGAGGTTGATGCCTAGCGATTCTGGCCAGGGTTAGTTAAGGGTGGTTATATTACATCCGCAATGCCAGTAAATATTTCAACACTGAGCATTCCATCAAACAGATTCGTGGAATCATTAGTAACTCAACTTTGTAAAAGTAATAGCACTCTCTCGCAAACATTTCCCTGAGAGAGCACACTCATTCCTGCCACACCATTGTCTTCACAAATATTTGTTAAATTTTACCTTCACGACACAAAACCAACAGACCGTATTTTTTATCTTAGGAAGGTGAGGTATTCAAGAAAAGGTGCCTTGGATTATGTTTAGTATCTACTCCTGTTATTCCTATATACACCTGTTTCGTAAACATTTTTTACTCCCAGAAAAGTTCCTGGGAAGATCATAACAATTATGATCGTAATTTTTCTGCAAAGTAAATGTCAGTATTTGCAATTCTTATTTTTTAGCATCCGCGTCTTTCCTTTGGAGGGAAAATAGTGGCCTCAGCAGGGATTACTATTCCCTAGCTCTTGGCAGGTCTACTGGGATGAAATTGTTGACCCCATGTACCAACTGGTGGGAGCAGAATGAAATCGAAATCGACCATCCTTGCAAATGCAAGCCTACTTGCTCTGCCATTAGGGATGCCAGTTGCTTCATTGGTATCAAGAAAATTGGTTGAAAACGTCGTCATTAAAAATTCTAAATTCTAATCATATGTGAATACTGGAGCGAGATAAAATTAGAGAGGATGGACAGCCAGGTGGGAAGACCAAAAAGAATGAAAAAATAAAACGCATAGCAATGTAGGCTGGACCCAGGAGCTTGGAACTAAATGGACGCTGTGAATAATTTTAGTACCAGAATTAAATTTCATTTGGTCCAAATTTTATACCCACCTTTATTCAAGAGTACAACGGGCGGGCTTTAACTAAACATGTTGGCAACACTTACAGTAACTCGGATTTCCAACATTCATGGGAACGTATGCAAAGTAGGCCTTAGTAGGGAGACAGGCGTAGGCGTGAGAGATCCTGACCTTTCTCTAATACCGTTCCCTAACCTTGCACCTCCGTTCCCCGAGCCCCCCGAACCCTGAATATCCATGTCTTCCTATTCTGCATACTCAGGTTTCGTATGGTCTGTCTCCAGGTTCAGGATTTTCTAGTTTGGGATAGTATATACTAAAATATCAGGAGTGAATTCGTTTTCTACGAAATAGAGTGATTCTTAAAGAAAATGGACTTTACCTTACAGCAGGGTATACTAAAGTATAAATAAAATGCAATTAATCATAACACGTACCAAATAAATTATTTAGGCATTTCAAAACATCAAACGTACCGAGCATTCTGAATTATATTGTCCCCGAATAAGCTAAAATTGGCAAATATCGTCTCATATTGGATATAAGCAAATATTATCAAAAGCATCTTTCCTTTCAATTCATCTTCAGGGATTCAAAACTACTTAAGACATACTAGGTTTTATATATATATATATATACATATATATATATATATATATATATATATATATATATATATATATATATATATATATATGTATCATATATATATATATATATATATATATATATATATATACATACATATACATATATATTATATATATATATATATATATATATATATATATATATATATACATTATACAAGAATTATCACCATAACTTCTAAATTTTCATTTTGAATTTACCATTTGATATTATATAACCATAAACAAAGGTTGAAGGAACATCACTCATGTATTTTTCTTTATTTATTTCCATATGAAAAGGTGTCTATCATCTCATGGGTTTTCTTATGTTTATAAGCGTTTTTATACTGTGCCTTTTAAAAAGGAGTGTATAAATATATATAAGTGCGAATTTGGAAGTATCCATCTAGGTATATTCTTAAAGTATAGGTAACGTACACAGCTACGTGTATGTAACTGTAAACATTATCTGTTCTTTGATTTCATTACTGCATTAACCATAAGAGTATAGACCGGTTATATACAAACAGCAATATATATATATATATATATCTATATATATATATATATATATATATATATAGATAGATAATATAGAATAGATATAGCTAGATAGATAGAATTAATAAGATATTAAAGGGGAATTACTAACATGAATAGTCTACAGATGAATTTTGTACATAATAATGTAGTATAGGACAACTGATTCATTGTCATACCTTCAACCTTTTTCGTTGTATATGAAGGTCACTCTACATCATGAACGATATAATAAACCCCCAAATTGTCTTGTACTTTGGAATAATCACAAAAGTACTTTTGCCAGAAGGCTGCGGATAATCGAGCCTAAATCTATCTCAGCTACGGTGAAGAAAGCAGGTGATGGGAGAATAAATCTCTCTCTCTCTCTCTCTCTCTCTCTCTCTCTCTTCTCATGCACAAAAACACACACTCACATACTCGCACGAGCAAAAACATAGCTCCAAGAAATTTATTAAATATGACTTAGGCATCTGGTTTATTAGATGTAAAAAGCAGAATCATTTCTAACACATGCCAAAGAATCATTATACCTGGTAAATAGGTTGACATTCACTGAAAAAATGTCATTTGCAGAGTTCTCATGACGTTTGCATATTCGGCGAATACCATTTGTAATGCCTAAACGGCCTTTTCATTTAATTCTTGTTTTTTTTTTTTTTTTAAGGACTAGCGGCAGTATACAAATCTAAACCTACTATATTTTAGAATTTCTGTTTTCTTTAAAGATACAACGATGGAAAAATCAGTGTTAACAATCCATAAACAAGAAAAATTAGATATAAAAATAAAAGTGCTGCAAAATGTTCACCTTGCAGGATACCCAGATCCTGTGACCAGGGAGGGCCCTCATGGGAGTTACGCCATCTTTGACGAAAGATTAAAAATACTGACCCTCTTTTTTTCATAATAAACCATGATGGACATACGGAGACCAATGGGATAAATTACAGTTTTTTGGTGATTGAATCCGTAGCTGCATGTAAACCTACTGTCGTCCTATCGCTGCATATTTCTACGGCCGTTTGAAATGGCCTAGTAAAGTTCTACTCCTAACGGGTGCAACCTTAGGGGACCCTGTGGGCAAGGAAAGACCACTTCTGCTAGTCTGCCAGTGGTCGTATAGTCTAGCATTAAGAAGTGTTGGCGTCTTAGGAGGAGAATATCGGCTGCTTTGTCTGGTAAACATTGGAAGTCTAGGGTGCCTAGACTGAGGGTCTTCATTTCCGTAATCTATGACTGGTGGTGATGCATTGGAAGATTCAGTGGACACTTCATCTTCTCCGATAAGCTTTGGAAGTAAATTTCGACTGTCAAGGTACGATAATCGCCTTGATTGCCTCTGGTTGGATATGGGTGCCTGACTCTCAGAATTTCCTTCCTTGGGAGAAGGTTCTGATTCCTCGAGTAATTCTTGTTCTGTTTCTGTGAGAATTTGGGCACTGAGTAGTTCACTAAGTCCTATTAGCCTCTCACCCTCCGATGGGGCATCTGTTTCTAGGACGGTTTCATTTTGTGATTGGAAGAGAGATGATTCTTGTTCTGTTTTTGTAAGGTCTTGAACACTAAGTAATTCTCTCGTTAACTCCTTATCCTCAGATGAGGCATCTGTTTCAAGCGAGGTTTCATTTAGTGATTGGAAGAGAGATAATTCTCGTTCTGTTTTTGTAAGGTCTTGAGCACTGAGTAATTCTCTCGTTAACTCCTCATCCTCAGATGAGGCATCTGTTTCAAGCAAGGTTTCATTTAGTGATTGGAAGAGAGATAATTCTTGTTCTGTTTTTGTAAGGTCTTGAACACTGGGTCAATTCTCTCGTTAACTCCTCCATCCCTCAGATGAGGCATCTGTTTCAAGCAAGGTTTCATTTAGTGATTGGAAGAGAGATAATTCTCGTTCTGTTTTTGTAAGGTCTTGAACACTGAGTAATTCTCTCGTTAACTCCTCATCCTCAGATGAGGCATCTGTTTCAAGAGAGGTTTCATTCTGCGATTGGAGGGGAGCAACTTCTTGAGGTTTCTCAGACTCTTCATCGTGTCTAGGGAAGAGTGTGATAGTGATATATTCTGGAGAAGTATTTCCATAGGGTATTATGGGAGTGATATTGGTAGGCGTTAGAAATTTAGAATTATATACGGCAGTTATTAAACTACTGTCAAGTGAGTTTTTCGATACAGCCTCCTCCCGGAACATCAAATTTTTTGGCATCAGGGATTTCATGAGAGCATCTTGGGAGGGAGAAGGTGGGGGTAATATTTGAACAATGTCAGCGGGCTTTTTTTCTAAACGTTGAGTCAACAGCATTTTAGCCCCCTGACCGCTCTCTGGAGAACCTGTTTCCCCTGCTTCGCTATTATTTTCTGCAGATAAAGGATCTAAAGTTGTAGTATCCAGGTCCTCCTGTTCTGGAGCTATGGTAGTAATTGAGCTTTCCTCCTCTGAGAGTTCTGTTATTGCATCAGACTGCATCAGAGAGCTGGTGACCTTTTCATCTGAACTACTCGAAATATCAGTGGCTGACTCAGGTTGAGGGCTTGTTTGAGCTTTGCTATCACCATCCTCGTTATTAATGATAGTCGTCAATGCTCCAGAATCTCCAGGTGATTCAGTGACGTCCCTTTTGTCGTCATCCACTTGGGGTCCTACAACTGTCACAGGATCAGTGCTCAGGCTGGGAGGTGATTCTGTCCCTGTCATTGCCCCAGCCTCTGTGGAATCAAGCTGCAGTGATGGATCTGTGGTGTCAGTTTCAGATTCTCCCGTGAATGGAGACATGGTTGTAGTGGCCTCTTCTGTCGCAGTAGGTTCTGTGGTGGAAACATCACCAGTTTCACCATAAGTGAAATTACAAAAAGGATGTGGTGTGAATGGAATATTTATCCCACCTGGAGGTTTGGGAAAAGGAGTACCATATTTTGGTGGGCCAATATATGATGGATCACCGCCGTCTGGGTACCATGGCCAAAAGGGAAACTTATTGGTAGTTGTAAAGAAATGACTTGGCCACGAAGTAGTTGTGAAGAAATTACTTGGCCTTGGGGTAGTCATGAAATAATGTGGCCTTGCAGTAGTCACGTAGAAATTATTTGGCCTTACAGGAGTTCCGTAGTGATAATTTGGCCTTACGGGACTTCCATAGTGATTATTTGGCCTTACAGGAGTCCCGTAGTGATAATGTGGCCTTACAGGAGTCCCGTAGTGATTATTTGGCCGTGCAGGAGTCACATAGAAATGATTAGGCTTTGGAGTGGTCAAGGAGAAAGTATTTCCCGGCCATTTTAAGGGCCTCTTTGTTACTGTGACAGGTCTTCTGAATGGCCTCCTTGTTGTTGTGCTGAATGGCCTCCTTGTTGTGCTGAATGGTCTCCTGGTTGTTGTGAAAGGTCTTCTAATAGGTCCCTTTGTCGGTGCAACGGGCCTATTAAATGGTCTCACTGCGCCTGTTTCCGGGTATTCATAACCTTTCTTGGGATGAGTTGCAATGAACTGGTTCAGTTCCCCTATACTCTGGAAATACCTGAAAATGGGAAAACATTTATGAAATAAATACTTTCCTGTAGCTGAAAGTAGAGAATTAGTTTATGTTAAAATGATGTGAGTGAAAAAGATGGTCTAATCAACAATTAGCAATTACTGAATTCAATTTCTTATAAAATTCAAAATATTTCAACATGAAGTGTGTATGACGTTTTTGTTCTTCCGTCGCAGTCCTTATTAAAATTTCATCAACAAGAGCCCAGTTCAGAACTTACCTAAGATTAGGTCTGTATCCTTGATGGTCAGCAATGTAAGTAACAAGAAGCACTGTGTCATCTGAGAAATGTACAAAGTAAGAGCCTTCTTGGGTTCTCTCCTGGTAAGAAGCTTCGTGTCCAAAGACCTTTCTTGAATTATTGTCGACTACGGAGTAACTGAACCCTTGATTTCTCACAGATCTGCTGCCACTCACAGCCTACATGAGTTGGGTATATGTAAAGATTTTGTTAGCATTGTGGTAAATGGATTATATGCTTTCAGTTTTGAAAAATAAAACACGCCTCTCCAGGTTAAGACGAGGTCCACACCTCATGAACATAACACACGTTGAATATTCCCTTGACATATCATCAGTACCATAAGCAGCAAAGTGATTGAAAAAAGCAGTACGTATATTTTCCAGCAGAATTAACCTATGGACCAGCATGAAATGAAAACTTTATTTAATAACAAAACATATGAATATTCAATACTCCTTTAAAGGCATGTGCATTCCATAAGGAAAATTATTCGTATGAAAAATTGAAGATGGCTGTTACCTAACTTAAGAAATTGATAAATTTTAAGATAAAGTACAAATGTAGGCCTATAGTATTTCTTACTTTGCCTTTCCTCTGTGTTCCCTTCGATCCTGGGGACTGACTTTTTCCTTTGGCTTCTTGTGATGCGTTAATAGAATTATGAAGGTTATTAAAATTTCGCCTCCTAATTTCCAATATTTTCACTCCTGGAAGAAGCTCTGAATCTTGAAGGTCGATTTCGACTGTGTCGTTCTGTGTTTGTTCCTTCACATTCTGTAAATCAGGAGTGATTACAGTATTTTCTGAAGTCTGAGGAGCACCTTTCATCTCTGTTTCTTCCACTGCTTTTCTTGGGTTCCCATCACTGATGCTTTCAAACATTTCCAAATCCAATACATCATTAGACCTAGTCGTCGTTTCCATGTGGATTTCCTCGCTCAAAAAATCTCCTGTCTCACTTCCTGTTATCTCACTAGGTACTGGAATTTCCTCCACTTGTTTGGAACCTTCATCATTAGTTGGTATTTCATTGGAAATATTTGTTTTGTGACCTTCAGGTGTCAAGACTTCTACACTCTCTCCGACCATCACCTCCATCACCTCCTCATTACTTGGATTGACTGGGACTATATTTCCACCATCTTCCCCAAGTGATTTGAGATGAACCTGTTCAAATGATGATGGAAAGCTACTTAAATCAAGAGGTGTGCTCTTCATCTGACCCAGAGGAGGTGGCTTGCTACTGGCTTCCACTACATCAGAAATGACAGGCAAATCTTCAATCAATACAGCTGTCTCAGTCTCTTCTAAAGGAGTTAGATCGTCAATGTTGGCGTGGGTGATGGCCACAACCTTAATGGGCTTTGGGTTACTGATCTCAGTACTTTTTTTGTTTACCCCTTTACGTAACTTAGAAACGGTGTCCAGAATCTGAACAAACTGGTCAGCAGAAACAGGGGAGAGAGAGTAATTTGCAAAGGGATTTTGAGTAAGGTTCTCAGCAGTGATGGTTTCAACCAAAGTGGATATCCTCGCTTCAATCTCGTTAGCAAATCTTTCGGTATGATTAAAATCAGTGGCACCGGTCGTGTTGAAATGAAACCCAGCTCCTTCGGCAGATTCAAGAGGCAAACTGACTTCTACCCCTTGGCTTTCAGCCTTTCCAGAGTCAGCTTCCTTGACGTTTGTGACTGACTGTTCCAGCAATGATGCAGTGTTCACGTCGATTTCTTCCGCTGTTGCCTGTATCCTTAGCAGACTGTCTATTGCATCCTGAATTTCTCTCTTCACAGCTGGGTCCTCCTCTTCATCCTCTGTGTTTATGCGATGTGACCAGTCATACTGGTAAGCCAGCCTAGGAACACCGGTGACGTAACCTAATGCGCAGGCGATCTGAAAATAAATGAGGTATGAATATAACTTGTCATCCTGAGGACATCATCCGTTGACAACTTACTCACTATACTCGGTTTTTTTCCATCTGTCCACCCGCCTGTGGTGTTTGCGTATGGTAATAATGCGTCCCGGGCTTTAGATAGTTACATTCAGCCTCTGGACCGTGCATTCAGCTTACACTCAACAATAATAATAAAATCCTATTTCGAATATTAACGGTGCAATTCGCATACTGTAAATTATTAAAGCAATTTTCAGTTGGAAATGTACACCCTGATATCCTTTTATTTACATAAAACTTAGATATAGCGTAACTATTTAAAGCCCGGGACGCAGTGTTACCATGCGCGACCACCACAGGCGGATGGACAGATGGAAAAAAACAGAGTATAGTTAAGCTTACCACGAAGCTTACTCTAGCTCTGAAAGTTCCGAAGAGTAAAGGTTAAAGATGAATTGTGAGTATACGCTTATCAGGAAAAGTTTTGAACGGAGGTAAGCTGAAACACAAGCCTGAATTCCAAAGTTCCTGTTGCGTGATGGATGTCCCCACAACTTTCCTTTTTCAACAGGTAAGAATAACCTGTAATAAGAGGAAGGAGTTATGAAAAAAAAAAACACCTTATTTCACCCTCTTTAAACAAACAAGGCTCATCTTGATATCCGTCCTCCGCTTTTGGCCGAACAGAGAGCCCATTCAACCACTAACCTTCAACTTCCGTTTCCTATTTGTTTATCTGTTCTGGTGATCATTCTTGTAACTGACCGCATTGAAGATTATATATTCAAGTAAACATTCTTGTAACAAAATGCATTGAAGATTACTTGTTCGAGCAAACATTCTTGTAACATAACGCATTGGAGATTATTTGTCCAAGTGAACATTCTTATAACAGAACGTATTGGAGATTACCTGTTCGAGAAAACATTCTTGTAACGGGACGCATTGGAGATTACTTGTTCAAGTGAACATTCTTGTAACATAACGCACTGGAGATTACCTGTTCGAGTGAACATTCTAGTAACAGAACGCATTGGAGATTACCTGTTCGAGAGAACATTCTTGTAACATAACGAAATGGAGATTTTTTGTTCAAGAGAACAGTCTTGTAACAGTAGGCAATAGGGATTATCTATTCAGGTGAAAATCTTCATAACAAAATGCAGTTCATAATATTTGTTCATTCAAACGTCCATGTACCAGGGCTCAAAAGGGAGTTATTTGTTTACGAAATGGTGACCAGCACTCAAGTAGCCCCCTAACCCCCACCCAACTCCTTCCACGAGGATTTCAAATAATCGTCCCGACTCCCTGGAAGCCCTGGAACGACCACAACAACCATTATCAGACAAAAATGCATCTAATTACGTACCGTTTGATGTTCCTTTCTCAGCCTTCATTCTCGAGATCCTTCGAGTGAAAAAGGATATTCTGATAGAAATGCGCTGTTAAGGACACGCAAGAATGTCATACATGCGAGAGGCATGTCAGTGCTCTCTCTCTCTCTCTCTCTCTCTCTCTCTCTCTCTCTCTCTCTCTGTATGCCATTACAATTCAAAATATGGCTATTCCTATTTAACGTATGATACAGTTTTAATAAATCAATAGAATGATACAGGGTAGTTGTAAAAGAACAAAATTACAATAAGTATAAGTGAATTACATGTGCACACATGTATGTATGTATGTATGTATGTATGTATGTATGTATGTATGTATGTATATACATAGAAGAAGATGAACAAAATCACATATGGTAGGCTATGCCCTCATTATATGGATGGAAATGGCAATACGTCATGCATCGTGTTTTTCCATAAAGTCAACCCTTGTCAAGGGAAAATGGGTTATTAGTTAAAGTGTTTATATATATATATATATATATATATATATATATATATATATATATATATATATATATATATTATATATATATATATGCATGTATGTAAATATGTGTGTTTGTGTGAGTGTGCAAAAATATATTCTTTATCAATTTTTTATTACAATAAAATTACTCAGGAACACGCCATCCATACACAAATAACTTATACGAGGACAAAACAAAGGCTTAAGTCCAACCCAGGAGCCGTTGTAAGTATACACGTATATCTGGCGCAAGATTAAACAGTTTATCAACAGACCAATATAAAAAAATATACTTCTTTGCAACTTCCCAAATTATATAACGATCATGGAACGCTGTCATTAGAATGCCTAAAAAAGAATGAAGGCACTCCAAATGTTTACTTCCTATCCGTACAAATAACATGGCATGTGTTTATCAGCCGTGTCTCCCCAAAAGTTAAATTACCTGAGGTAACTTTCGTTCGCTCTCCCATAACGAGCTCGCAAGAATCGTCTCGTTGTTGCTCGTTGTTGTTGTCGTCTTAACCGAGCATGACACTGTATCAGCACGTTAAGTCCCTTGAACCCGCATACAACGTATTTCTGACGAACCCCTGCGCGCGCAGTGAGTGCATTGCCTGAAGATTGAGATGACTTCGAGGAAAAAACGAAATAACGGATGGGCGTCGAAAAAGGTTATTTTGTCATTGCAATCAGAAGGATAATCCGCCTTATGGCAAAAGAATGTCGACGTTACGCGGGTGATGTTCATAGAGAGAAGAGAGAGAGAGAGAGAGAGAGAGAGAGAGAGAGAGATAATTTAGTAAAAAAAAGAATGACCATCCAATTGTAGGGTTCCAAAGGTTGGTAATGCGAACTCTCGAAGGTCTCTCGGTTTTGCTCCAGCTATGGAACATATTTCAGACGTTCATACGTTTTAGTTTTAGATGGAAATATCTTATTTTTTGTTATCATTTCCACTGTTATTATCAAGGCTACAAACAGCCACAATTCCGCAGAAGTAACGGATATTTCAATTGAATTTCAGTGCTATGTGATTCTCAACAAAAAGCATTTTCTAATTTTTTCGAGTCATGAGAAACGAACAAACATTCCTATATTTTATTTATCATTTATCTTTTTGTTGCATGGTAGATTATATACTCATAGGTGTCTATCGTTATCGTATGATATCTCTCTCCTTTCATTTATTTGTTTATTGTATGGTAGATACCATATACTCAGTAGGTGTCTAATGTTACAGTGTGATTTCTCTCTTTTCTTGATTCGTCTGTCTGCCAGCCGGGCCTCTCGCCTCCCCCCCCCCCCCCCCCCATCTCTCTCTCTCTCTCGATTCGTCTATCAGCCAGCCTCTCTATCTATCTGTATGTCTATCCACTCGTATATTCTAAATAAGGGACCTACCATCCACGAAAAAACAACTCCCAGGGCCAAGGAACTTGCATGAAAGCTTTCTGCTCTATTCTGCAATGCACTCTGAAAGGAATTTGATGTAACGCCCATTATCCTTTTATAAAACCCTTAAGGCTCGGGAACACACACACGAAAGAATTTCGGGCATCTGTGCTACGCACCTAATGTAAATGGAACATGGCGTCCCGTGAAGATTTAGAATGTGCAAGTTTCAAGAATCATACCTGACATTCCTGTTTTGATTCAAAGAAAAACAAAAGATAATCTGTCAACTTCCAAAATCAAAACATGCTTTGTAAATCACAATGCCATCTAATGCAAAACAGGGCTTGATCCGAACCTCCAGCTTACTTGGGACGGGTGCAAGATTTTCCCCTCATGCATAAGGTGTAAACATTATAGTCCTCCCAACTTTTAACATAAATTAAAACGTGCAGAAATCTATGGTCAAATAGACACTTGTTTCATCAACGAAAATTAAAATAAATACGCTATATCTTATGAGAAATAATTTTTCTGTACTGTTTAACATGCACATGTACTATTTTTTTACAATTTCATTCTAATAAATGAATCATAAATATCCTATCGTAAAATTCCTGTATCTGTAACTCAACGCGAAACACCTTTTTCAGACCCTTTTATGCTCTTCCATAGGGGTGTTAAAAAATCCACACTTATATTACTAAATTAATTGTTGGTTTTCAATATACAAAAAGTTATTCACGACAATGTGAATTTCTTAATAAAGAATCATTTACTGTTTATTAAAGACCAAGATGCTAACTATGATATACTGTAATCTACTTTCCTTTCTCATATGAACCAATTCAATTTATTTTTACTTCCATATTTTCCTAAAGGTTAATTGTTATTATACAATGTTTCCTTTCTCGTAAGAACCAATTCTTTTTTTTCATATTTTCCAATTATTCTTCTCCTAAAGGTTAATTGCTTTTTTGCAACTTTTCCTTCCTCGTATGAACCAATTTAGTTTATTTTTCTTTCCTTTATTTTCCTCTTATTCTTCTCCTAAAGATTAATTGTTTTTATACAACTTTCCATTGCTCATAACGAATCAATTCAGTTTATTTTTCTTTCCATATATTACTCTTATCCTTCGCCTAAAGGTTAATTATTATTATACAACTTTTTCTGTGAACCAGTTTTTCTTCTCCTAAATGTTAACTGCTTTTTTGGCAAATTTTTTCCCTCATATGAACCAATTTAGTTTAATTTTCTTTCCATATTGTCCACTTATTTTTCTCCTAATGTTAATTTTTTTCATGCAACTTTTCCTTTCTCACACGAACCAATTCAGTTTATTTTTCTTTCCAAATTTTTCTTTAATTCTCCTCCTAAAGGTCAATTTTTTTCATGCAACTTTTCATTTCTCACACGAACCAATTCATTTTGTTTGTCTTTCCATATTTTCCTATTATTCTTCTCATAAAGGTTAATTGTTTTTATGCAACTTTTCCTTTCTTTATAACGAACCAATTCAGTTTATTTTTCTTCCCATATTTCCCACTTATTCTCCTCCCAAGCGTTTCTAATCGTTTATGTAACTTTTACACCACTATGTCCACATCACTGTTTACATCGACCAGCAAGGTGATTCAAACACCAGGTAGATAAGTCCTTCAGGTACATCTTTCGATAGAAAACGACGCCTATTTCGCAAACAATCCTAAGATCCTTTGGACGGAGAGAAGAAATCTCCTTTCTCTTGTTGTTAGTTGTTTCTTATATTTTCACCCAAGTTCTTGAGGTTTTCCATTGGATATTGCGTCGATTCTTGTCGCTAATGGAAAGCAAGCAAACATTATTGTAATTCAAGGAAAAGCGAGAAACCACGCAGTTTCTCTGTCTATGTGAAACTTGAGAAACATCACTGTTTCTCTGATGTTTCTGTTTCTGTGAAACTTAAGAATTAATTCAGAAACCACACTGTTTCTCTACTCATGTGGATTTCTACAGAAAATAGAATTAGTTTTCTGCAATAAAGCTTTAAATAAATAATCCATATAAGTAAAATTATTTTTCTGCAGGCGAACTTTAAACAAACACTAATTATGTGTAAGTGTCTAAAGCATGAGAACTGCTCAAATCATCGACTTCTCTGATGAAGAGGAAAGAAAATATAACATAAAATTACTGACTCATTTGGTCATTCATGGTAATGACTGAAAAGAATCTTAAGGCCCGTTTCATTTCATGCATTGCTTAAAAGAATTCCTCAGAATGCGTCGCTGAAGTTATATTTATCATATCAATAAGCATTACCAAATTGACAACAGATGATTAATTAGAACAATGTTAACCACAGAATAATAATAATAATAAGAATTATTTTATTATTATTATTATTATTATTATTATTATTATTATTATTATTATTATTATTATTATTATTATTATTATTATTATTATTATTCTAAGGAAGTTTAAACAAATCACTCATTCATAACATGACTTGTCTTTAAGGGTGAGATACTACTTTTTTATGCAACAACTTCAGTTCTTTAAACATTTAATAACCAGGTAAATCGGAAATGACGAAGATCCTGACAAAATCTCCTAAATTGGTGTCCTGTTCTGAACAATCTTCACAATCACGTTCTCTTACGAACGACGCAATTAACAAAACTCAGGACGACTGACGTGTCCCGACTCCCAGAAACATCTTCGTCTAATAACATTCGAGCTCCGTTCTTCTTCTTCTTCTTACGAGCGCTTCTTATAATATAACTCCGGGTCGCGTTCAAGCGAGCCACACACACAAATTAACGATCTGCCCTTTCCGCCACGGTTAACAGAGTATAAATGGCTCCCCCCTGAACAGCAAAAAGGGCCAAGAAAAAGCCCCAAGACTTTTATCCCGACCATGTTGGATTGCCCTTTATCAAAACTTATCCCGTAATGAGACCAGAACAACCGCAGTTTTTTCCGTTTTTTTTTTTTTTTTTTTTTTTTTTTTGCGCGCGCGTCTTGAACTCGTTTTTTGGCAGTTTCCCGCCATTATGGCAAGACGCTCGGAAGGTACTACCTCGAAGATTCTCTTACTTCAAATGTTCCATTATCGTCGAAAATACTCCGTTCGTTATTTCAGACTTTCTTCCCACAGAGTGAAAGTGTTGTTAAATATATGCCCTCAACTGACATTTAACATGACAGGTTAATAGCCGGCCGGGAATGCGTTGACTGTGTGGCTCATTGATCACAACTCATTCCTGATTGAATGTCAAATGCACCTCCTGACATTCCGAGCGCCATTACGTAACCCGTTTTTATCGGCGTAAGTCATCCTCTTTCTTTGCAAGCTGCGGTTTCCTATTGTTGTGCCTTCTTCTCCTTCTTCTTCTTCTTCTCCTCTTGTTGTGCCTTCCTCCTCCTCCTCCTCCTCGTTAGCCAAAAGGTTGTTATTGTTTTTATCTTCAGGGCAGCGAGTGACTCACTCTGTCTTAAGGAAAATGCAAAAAAAAAAAACAACAAAAATAAATAAATAAATAAATAGATAAATAATAAATTAAATAATATAATTATTTAGGGTTGAGTTCCGTTGGAATTAAAGCGGAAGTTGTTATCATTATTTTCATAGAAAATAAATACAATTATTATTATTATTATTATTATTATTATTATTATTATTATTATTCAGAAGATAAACCCTATTCACAGTGAACAAGATCATAGGTTGCCATTCACTCGAAATTCAAGTTTCCAAAGATTATGGTGCTCATTTGAAAGAAGTAAGAGAAGGTAAAAATGGGATACAAAGATGGAAAAACAGGAAAATTAACAAAACAATAAATAAATGAAAATATCTAAAATATTAAAATAAAAGTTGAATTGCGCGATACAATGACGACAGATAAAAATTGTATTCAATTTATTTGGAACTTAAGGGCCAAAAAAAAAAAAAAAACCATAAGGTCAAATAAGCAAACGTACGAACTCACATTCCAATTCTGATCGCAGGTCACGAAACAAGTCACCACCGAAATGCGCGCGCGGAGAGAAGAAGAAATCGCAAAAAGGCGAGACGAGTAAACCACGAAAAGAAACTTTCATTCCACCTTCCCGTTTTAAAGTCCCGTTAGCACTGCACATCATCACCCGCTACGGGAATGCGAGACAGGTATTTCTGCCGTCTAATTTACCAAACCATATCGAGGATAACTTGGGCGCATCGGATTTTGAATCCGGTGGCATGACACGCTCTCAATACTGCTGAACTCGTTGTCGAGTTTTTCGCCGTATACGGGATATAATCTCTTTCTAGAACGCAGGGATCGTCAGCTCCCGGGTTTGATTACGACGCTAAATCGGGCATTTTATTGAGGGGTCAGAGATGTATATTTCTGGGGATAGAAGTTCGCTCTCGACGTGGTTCGGAAGTCCTAACGTAAAGCCGTTGGTCCCGTTGCTGAATAACCACTGGTTCCATGCAACGTACAAACACCATACAAACAAACAAAAAACAAAGCTAAATTTAGACTTTTCTCGAAGCTGTCTGAATTCTGATAATAAAGATCTTTGACTTGAGTTGAATATAGAATTAAGGCAAAAAGGCCAAGCACTGAGACCTATGAAGCCATTCAGCGCGGAAATGGAAATTGACAGTAAAAGATTTGAAAGGTGTAACAGGAGGAAAACCTCAAAGCAGTTGCACTAAGACTCAAGTGTTAGGAGAGGGTGGAAAGTAAGATGAAGAAAGAGAATATGATAGGAGGTACAGTAAAAGGAACGAAAGTGGTCGCAGTTAGGGCCGAACATCAAGTTATACAAAGAACCTCAAGTTATGCCTACAGTGCACCGCATGAGGTCCACTAACGGCACTAGCCTCCTACATAATAAAGATCTTTGACCATCTTTATCATTCAAAGGAGATTCGTAGACGTCTGACAGCGACATTAAGGACCTTAACGATAGAAATATTGCCTGAAGTAATCTACATCGTGATAGAAACTTCACTGCAGATATAATTAGGTCTTTAACGAAGGGAAAAGTTACGTAAGCGTATTATTTGTTTCAGTTACGATTACTTCAGACATTCAGATAATCATACACTTTATAATCGCGATAATAATTATACTAATGATAACTCAAATGACATGGATATTTTAGAAAATGAATTCCATTAAGAGCACACAGTTAATATTTTGCAACACTGATTCATATAACTGTTGGTTACAATCAGAGAGGTAATTTTAAAAGTCGGTCTTCGCATTCTGTATTAAAGCATATATAAAAGATTTCAAGAGAGATCTTAAATAGAAACGGCCGTTTTTCTCTTACTAAGAAGAAAAATGTAAGGACCGGTTATTGCCCCGTTGTATTTTTGTCTCTGCGACACTTGTCATCTTCTCAATAAACTGAAAGTAAGGACAAAGTCCTCCCAAAGAGATTTAAAAAAAATGAAATAAAAATAAACAAACTGGCAACTCTGAACAAAACTTAAAATCGTCGTCCCAAGTGCTTCACAAAAACACAAACACAGACGTACAAGAGCATTATCCTTAATTCCCTTCTCCTCCCTCCATCCCCTCCGCACCTAAGCAACAACCCTTTGCCTCCTTCCACAATCCTGCTTGTTATTTACAACCTCACTTTTACGGTTTTTCCTCGGCTACCTTCACCTGCTCCTGTTCTAGACGGGGGAAAAATAATCGAAACGTTATGCATCTGGCACACACCGGCGTCTTCTTTTTTTCATCGAGAGCTTGGTTCTTCTTCTCCCAAAAAGATGACCGCGACATTGCAAAGGTTGCTCGATTTTTTTTTTTTTTTTTTTTTTTTTTTTTTTTTTGGCCTCTGCGTTCCCGAAGTCGTTAACATTCTCTCTCTCTCTCTCTCTCTCTCTCTCTCTCTCTCTCTCTCTCTCTTATCGTCTGAGTTTGCGAGTCAAAAAGCTATTGTCCTTAAAACAAGAAAGAGAATATCCGAAAGTTACTGTAATTAGACACCTGTTTCACTGAACAGAAAAGTAGTTAAATATCTCAGCCATTTTATTGTATGAATAAGGATGATTACACACTAAACTATTAGCTAAATTAAGAAACCGTTCACTCTGGTCTTAATTCGAAGACATTTTTCTTTATCGATCTAAAGCTTAAGATCATATTGCTTCTATTTTGAAAAAAATGAATGAAAATATTCTAGCGTTCGAAAGGTAAACTTACTCTCTGTGGAATAGTTCCCCTTCAGCAAAGCATGCCAAATTGCACCGTAATATTTTTTATATTCGTTTGGACCCGTACAAATCTTTATCTTATCAGCAACCATATTGTTTTTCCGTTGTTCCTATATTTATCTGCGCTACAATCTCTTTATTACTATCAGTCGTGGTAAATGCAGTAGAGGTAGTAAATAATTCAACCAAAGGGGAATTAGAAGTGACAGTTTTGGTACCTAATATGTGACTCGAACACTTGACACTACCCACCAACGACTTCATATATATATATATATATATATATATTATATATATATATATATATATATTATATATATATATATATATATATATATATATATAAATAACAGATAAGCCCACGATATCAAAGACCACGGCCAAATATCATCCCCTTCATCAAAGGATATTATTAAAAGAATAATGGCTGACTTGCCGTAAACAAACAAACAAAATATATATGTATTTTCTCAGGACCCCCTAATATAAAAAAAATCCTATTATTTTCCGAGAATAAAAACACTCTCTCTCTCTATCCTGACATGGTGCAATTTGTTGACGTTGCCATGGCAACGACCTCCGCAGGTGGCGACGACCACCGTGAGGCCACGGATCGTGGAGACGAAAAACTCGCGTAACCGGATTGGGTGAGTATTTGCCCGGCGGTATTCGCTATTCGGCTCTTGGTCACTGTTGGGTCTCATAACACACTCTTATGTGCTTGGAGGTGTGTATGCTAATACTCGTGCGTGTGTATATTATATATATTAAAATATATATAGGCTTCTTATCCGCTTATCGCTTCAGTACTTTTTGCAACATCTCCAGGCTTAAAAGCAATTAATGACAAGGTATCAGTCGTTTTAAGACTTTTGATAAAGCCATCTATATAACAGACCAAATTTATCCAAGTACGTCTCAAAATCATATTGAGTTATATAAATATTGATCATAATAGTTTTGTAGATACGTTTTATACTCTGCATCATTTAATAAACATTACTTCTGCATTCCCTTGATAAGTTTACCAAAAAATCCCAAGTAACTTGCGTCAAATACTTTAATTCTGTGAAATAGAGAATACGTTTCACAGATCTTTAAGATACGTGCTCTGAGCGAAGCAATGAATCCTCTACTTCTGGCATCTGCGCAGCGGTGAAAATGTTACCAGCCTACGATATGCGCATGCTCACAAAAAAAAAAAAAACATAAAACACACACACACACACAAACAGATGCATATGCGTATGCGTGTGTCACTATGCATATTGTCTGGCATCTATACCAAGTGAAGTTTTAGCTTTTCCTTGTAAGTTCATTTGTAGTTCCATTGTTCCTATAATTATCTATCTATCTATCCATCTTTCTCCCTATCTATCTACTGGGCATTCTGAGACCTGATGGGTAGCGTCCTCACTTCACCAGCCTTATGACCTAAGTCGAATCCTGAGCGAGGAGTGATTGGTATCTTCACGTTCCTTTTTTAAATCCGGTTGACCTATGTTGACCTAAGGAATGAAATAAGTACCTGATACTTAGTCGAATGTCGTGGGTTGCCTCTGTTTTGGTGGAGAAGGACACTGGGCTAACTATATCATCCAAAGAGAGAAGCTGAAAACCAGGAGGGGGAACACTTTCAGAAGCCAGCCCCTATGGAAGCAAAAGGTATTTGTGTTTGTGTTTGTGTGTGTGTGTGTGTTTATGTATATGCATATAAATACATATGCTGGCGTGTGCCTATGTAAGTGTGTAATATGCACTATAGTACATATGTGCGTGTGCGTGTGTGTGTGTGTGTGTGTGCGCGTGCGCGCGGGAGTGGTGGGGGGCGGCCGGCTGTTACAATGAGACAGACAGAGAAAGTGATAGAAGTCGACTACATTCTTCTTTTTCCAAGTAGGGAAGTACAGCCAAGATCTTGCCTTGAACAATCCACAAATACATTTGGCTCGAGATCAAATTACACTAATTAAAAATTTATATATATATATATATATATATATATATATATATATATATATATATATATATATATATGTATGGTATATATACTATATATATATATATATATATATATATATATATCCCCTATATATATATATCTTAGAAGAGTTGCTTGTCAACTAGCGAGCCTCATGTCTCACTTCAACACGAATTTCACTTTCATTTTAAGAACCAAAAACTTCCCCGAACCAGTTCTATGCCATTCACGGAAGTTTCGAAATATTCTACAAATCATATTTCATTTTACTCTTTAACTTCTTAAAGAAACATTTTTTTATTATTATTTTAAATTAGTGTAATTAGATCTCGAGCCACACGTATTTGTGGATGGGCGAGGCAAGTTCTTGGCTGTACTTCCCTTATTTGACAGAAGATGCAGTCGCTTTCTTATATCTATATATATAATATATATATATATATATTATATATATATGTGTGTGTGTGTGGGTGTTTTTATATATATATATATATATATATATATATATTTATATATATATATGTAGTATCACTTATATATTATAAGAAGTTAACTTAACTATGGCTCCATAATATATGTTTACGAATGTGAGGGTTGAAGAAGTTACAAAAACGTTTGGAAAAATATGAGTGAGTTTATTGTGGTAAAGCAAGACAACATGCAAACATTTTGCACTAAGGAGATATCATAGAGACTGGTAAAAAGAGTCTTGGACTGTTTACCAGGAGGAAATTGAAGAATGAAAATAATAGCACTGTTGTGGAGCTGAATACTGTCGCGAGGGGTGCAGAAATGTGTGTAATTTTAGGAATGAACTTAGTTTCAAGAAAGGCTAAATCTTATGGATTTAGTATAAAAAACCGAAAAAAGCTGAACTGATAATAACTTATCAGATGTCCTTTTAACTCCGGAACTTTTAATTTCTTTCTTTTATTAGAAAAATATTACATATCATTTACATAAGTAAGATGTTACAAAATATTACAAAAATATATACTACAATATTTACAAATTACCATGGAATTTTTTTTATTATTAACTAGGCTTTATATAATTTTTTTAAACACTAGATATTTGTAGTATTACTTACAAAATTAATACTGGCTACTCAAAAACAGTAATTAATGTACCCTTTTATGAAAATCTTTTCTATACTTTCTTTGTGATTTTTTTTAATAGCCACCTATCATAAAAAAATTTGCTCTTAACAAAGGCATCTGTTTCCTCTTTTGTGTAATGTTTCTTTTTACTGACCCAAACGGCATATAAATACCCTACAGTTAATACAATTTTAAAAATTAGAGGATATAAGAAAATCCAAAGACAAGTTTCCATTAAAGAAGACATAATACAGTCATTGGGGGGTTTTGAAGCAAATGATAAGGATAAACATCGACAATAAAGTAACGGTACGAGGGCAATTGGTATGATAAAGACGTGGAAAATAAACATGCTTCTAGGACAAGTTAGGACTGATTACTGGATAGAGAAACCGAGACACAAAGAACAAAGTAGGATAAGAAGTAGAGACAGAAAAAGAGACTAAAAGAATCGTGGAAGGAAGATGGAAATGGCGCAGACTTGATGTCAGAACAAGACGAAGAATATTCTCAAGTGAGATAGTAAACAAAAACAGAGGAGAATCGTAGAGGCAATTGCAGATGGAAGAAGAAGAAAAAGTGATAGGTAGTAACGGGCTTCGATAGATTGAAGCAATATTAACGAGACAACTCTCAGAAAAGAATATTTTTCGGTAAATGTCTTGGGAGTAGTTGTGCTCAACGAAAGAGAATAATTCTATGGTGATTTACAGGATGAATAAATGATTCAGTAAAACGAATTAAAGAGAACAATGAAAAATAAATCGAGAGGACTTAAGATAAAACAGCGTAAGATAACGCAGACTAAAAATATTTTTTAAAAGACTTAAAAAAGAAAAGCCATGAACTACAATTGAAACTCAAGAAATCGGCCGAGATAAAGACGATAGGGCTGATACCCTTAAAAGGTCCTGATAGGTTACTGGAGATGATGTCAGTGGTGTTTGAATCCACAATAATATTGAATACGCATATATATATATATATATATATATATATATATATATATATATATATATATATATATATATATATATATATATATATATATATATATATATATATATATATATGGCTGGCTTCGTATTATGGGAAGCCTACTTGCTTCGTTTAGGAGGAGGTGCTGGCTCGAACTTCAGGTTTGTAGTATTGTACTATATATATATATATATATATATATATATATTATATATATATATATATATATATATATATATAGTATATATATATATATATATATATATATATATATATATTATAATATATATATATATATGGCCTTGCGTATTATGGGAAGCCTACTTGCTTCGTTTAGGAGAGTGCTGGCTCGAACTTCAGGTTTGTAGTATTGTAGTATAGAGCGATGTGGTCCTGAATTGACAGAAATGTTGAATTGTGCACCTGATAACCAGTCAGGTGCTGTGGGACGCTACTGGGACTGGAAATGCCTAGGGGGCAAAGGGGCAAGCGATCACATCATTATTTACTGATAACTGGAAGCTGCGTGTTAGTCCTGACCGGTTTCGACTGTATTTCTAAGCCATTTAAGAAAGGGCTAATACGTGGTGGTAGAAATGTACGTATTTATGTATATATATATATATATATATATATATATATATATATATATATATATATATATAATATATATATATATATATATATACTAAATACATAAATATATATTATATATAATATATATACATAATATATATATATATATATATATATATATATATATATATATATATATACATAAATACGTACATTTCTATCAGGTGCACAATTCAACATTTCTGTCAATTCAGGACCACATCGCTCTGTACTACAAACCTGAAGTTCGAGCCCAGCACCTCTCCTAAACGAAGCAAGTAGGCTTCCCCATAATACGCAAGCCATATATATATATATATATATATATATATATATATATATATATATATATATATATATATATATATATACAGGAGTCAGTTAGCAACACGTTTGTAAAATAAGCTCTCTGTCGAGCGAGATAATTTGGGTAATTGTCAAGAATCTTTGTTGCGTGTTCTGAAGTGTTTGCGATGCTGCTTGCACGGAAATCTGAGCAATTATGTGTCAAGTTCGTCTCACTCTTTAGCCTCAGATGAATTATATGTTAGTTCGAGAGACAACAGAGAGATACAAGCTAAGAAGAGGGATGAAAACGAAGTCAAGGGAGAAGGAGTCAAAGAAAACGGAGGAGTCTAAGACCATCTTCTTTTCTTCTTGTCCAGGTAAAACAAGATATCTCCCAGATCCTTTCCAGATTCGACCTGTAGACAGTTTGGGAATGGCGCCACTGGCATTAGTCCTTCACAGACCGGAACAGACGGGGCACATCCTATCCTCCTCTTTTTTATTATTATTATTGTTATTACTCACTCCTTTCTGTTTGCCTGTCTGTGTCCGAAAACTTTTATGCGTGATTCATCCAAAAGTATGAATCGTGCGTGTGCCTGTTGTTGTTTTTCTCCTCTTCCTCTGTTTTCCTATGAGAATCAGTGACTTCATAAAGTATGGGTATATATATATATCAATATATATATATATATATATATATATATATATATATATATATATATGTATATATATAACTGAATCACGAAAGTTTGGAACGCGATAAATCCATAAATAAAGGTATAAGCCACGAAGGAAAAATACAACGGAGTTTCCGCAGATCTTTCGACTGAACGTCCTTTACTCAGCTGAGTAAAGGATGTTCAGTCGAAAGATCTTGCAGGCACTCTATTGTTTATTTTTCCTTCGTGACTTATACCTTTATATATATATATATATATATATATATATATATATATATATATATATATATATATATATATCACTACTTGATAAGGGTGGAAGTTAGTCCACCGAAATATAGTCCTTAGCTTTAAACCAGGGTGTTTTAATGGACCTTACTTGAGACGTAGCCTGTTTTAACAGAAGAATTCATTTATATATACCTACACACTATATATCTATCCATCTATCTGAGAGAGAGAGAGAGAGAGAGAGAGAGAGAGAGAGAGAGAGAGAGAGAGAACGCGCAACACTTAAGCCATACAATAATTGTACGAGTATATGAAACTGAGCCTCCATTGTAACTGCTATAATGCAATTACCCTGCAAAGAGGATAATATGTAGTCTAACCTTGCTCGAAGCCAGCCGTGTATGTAATATTTACATCCTTGAACAAAGCACTGAATGCCGTACGAAGGGAACGCTTAGCTGAAACGAATTTAACGAGAGCGCTCTCGCCAGAGGAGAAAGAATCGAGATCCCTACTAGACCGATGTGTTTAGCTCCGGGGCGCTTCAGACTACGCGAAACCAGTAACCAGCAGCCGGACAGACGAGTTTCGGTAATTGATGGCTTGCGTCGGCTGACTCGCCCCCCAGCCCCACCTAACTCGAGGCAATAATGATTCCTCGACCTTCACCTTGTCATTTTAACTGTATTCTGATGGAGGCATAATTCGGCAAAGAATGATTTAGGCTGGAATGGAATGAGAATAGTCTTCCTATTGCCGCGCACATATATGAGGCAGGTAAAGAATAGGTCGTTTTTTCGCTCTTTCGAAGGATGCAATTTCGTTTATGGAAATGGCGGTGTTTTAAGCTATCTCTTATATAAAGAGAGCGCCTCAGTGGCGTGGTTGGTACGGTCTATGCCTGTCACCTCGGTGGCCGCGAGTTCGATTCTCAGGCATTCCACTGAGGAGTGAGAGATGTGTATTTCTGGTGATAGAAGTTCACTCTCGACGTGGTTCGGAAGTCACGTAAAGCCGTTGGTCCCGTTGCTGAATAACCACTGGTTCCATGCAACGTACAAGCACCATACACACAAACAAACAAACTTATATCAAGAAGTATATTTCGTGGAT
Organism: Macrobrachium nipponense; assembly: GCF_015104395.2. Lineage (NCBI taxonomy): Eukaryota > Metazoa > Arthropoda > Malacostraca > Decapoda > Palaemonidae > Macrobrachium > Macrobrachium nipponense. Next base: position 16,917,506 of record NC_087216.1, on the reverse strand, counting down.
TCCTTTAATCCTCAGTTACTACTAGTTGGATTTTTACAAAATGATTTCTCGATAATAGGTGGTCTTACGACATTTTCGTCTGATGGTTCACATCTGAACCTCCAGCTTTAGGAAAATATAATTCACTAAAGGACTTTCACTAAGCATAAGCAGTTTTACGTTGTGTAACCTCTAACAAGTGAGAGGGAGAAGTGATAAATGCTTTTAACTGGATAAGTGTTCGTATTAGACAGTTCAGGGTTTCCATTGTTTTATTATTATTTCTCGTTCTCCTTGTGGAATTTTATTTTTTAGTGGGAACTACAAAAACATGATCAAACTGACTATATTTGAGGTACATGGCAATTAAAGATTACACTTCTCACGTATTGTTGTGATCAATACCAGTAATAATCATATGGCCTTTAATTTCGATATATATATAGTATATATATTAGTATATATACTATATATATATACATATATCGTACATATATACATAGATATATATATATATATAATATATATATTATATTACATATATATAATATACAATATATATATATATATCATATATACTATATATACATATATATATATATATATATACATATATAACATATATATATATATATATATATATATACATGATATATATAATTAAAATATAGTACTATATATAATATATTGTTATATGATTATATATATATATATATATATATTTTTATAAAATATTTAATATATTTTTATATTGCATATATATATACTGATATATATTATCTATATATATATATATATTATATATATATATATATATATATATCTATATTATTTTATAAGCTTGACCAACCCGGAGCTGCCTGGGAAAACTCTGAAGGACTCAGATCATCAAAAAGTTTGCTTTTCACTGACTACTATTTTTAGTGCTACAGTTCTTCAATTTATGACTTAATGTTAAAAAAAATGTATTATTATTTTCATGATTATTATTATTAGCCATGTCAAATAAGTAACCATACTTTTCTTATATCTGTATTAAGTTAAAATTACTGATATTATTATTATTATTATTATTATTATTTCTAAAGGGTGCACAATAATACAAAGTGTAAAAAGTCTGTGTATAATTTTGAAGACTTTACAGAAGCTTTCGAACCCTTCCCTGGCTTCATCTTCAGTCCAAAGGAACAATAAGTTACGACAAGTACAGTGGTAAATTTAAAAAACAAGAGACGTTGAAGATCGTTGACAACGGTCGTAAGCTCGTTAATGGGCCAGGTGAAAAAAGAGGGAAGTTAACAACAACTAGGTGATACCCTCTCCCCTATCAATCCTTCTGGTTGCAATCCTGTTGGATCTTCGTATAGGTTGTTGCAACATTACATGAAGTCCTTCATCCAAGGGCGTAGATTGGGCACCGTTATCAGACTCCCCCGGGGCAGCGGTTACCTGGACTGGAAGAGGCAAGGCAGAGGCAGCATCAGGAGAGGGAAAAACAGAGCCTGTCCTACAGTTAAAATCTTTTAAAAACATACTAGTAATATAAAAATTAACAAATGGGTCTTCGTTGACAAAAGACTTGTTTCCTTTGAATGATTCTCCCAAACTTATAGCAGCTCCCTCGACTAGTCGTCTGACATTTACATTGTTACTTTTAAAGATAATTTTAGCCTCGTTCCAGTTGGGTCTATGATCATTCCTGAATGCATGTGCTACTATTGCGCTGTTTTGTGATTGTAGTTCATAAGCTCGCTTATGTTCGCCCAAACGTATATCTAGTCCCCGTCCACTTTCACCAAAATATTTACTATTACAATCCATACACGGTAGTTCGTAAACGCCTGGGACTAAGGGATTTTTATCATTGTTATTGTTTCTTACGAGGGAACGTCTTATTGTATTTTCATATTTGAACACAATTTTAGTTTCCTTCTGACTTTTGTTGATATGTTTGATATGTCCACTTATATTCTTTACTTCTGGATTAAAGGGAAGGGACAAATATCTTTTTGGTTTTTCCTTAGTATTATCTCTCAGTCCATAGAACGACTTCCTCGCTCGTGAAATTGCTTTCTCAATGAAGTGAGGGGGGATATCTGAGACTTCTAAAAGTAGCCGTGATGTGTTTAAGTTCACCGTCTATATATTCGGAGTCGCAAATTCTGTATGCGCGTAAAGCAAAATTCATAACGTTACTTTTTATTTCTTTTGAGTGAAAAGAATAAAAGTGGACATAACTCTCGGAATTGGTAGATTTCCGGTAAACTGAAAATGTGTACCTCTGGCTATTACAGTCCCTGTACACTAAAACATCTAAAAACGGTAATTTAGAATCCACTTCTACTTCTGTTGTGAACTTAATTGATGGTAAAATGCTATTTGCTATTTCTACTAGTTTCTTTAGCTTTTCATCGGTACCTTTAAAAATGATATACGTTTGGGCGAACATAAGCGAGCTTATGAACTACAATCACAAAACAGCGCAATAGTAGCACATGCATTCAGGAATGATCATAGACCCAACTGGAACGAGGCTAAAATTATCTTTAAAAGTAACAATGTAAATGTCAGACGACTAGTCGAGGGAGCTGCTATAAGTTTGGGAGAATCATTCAAAGGAAACAAGTCTTTTGTCAACGAAGACCCATTTGTTAATTTTTATATTACTAGTATGTTTTTAAAAGATTTTAACTGTAGGACAGGCTCTGTTTTTCCCTCTCCTGATGCTGCCTCTGCCTTGCCTCTTCCAGTCCAGGTAACCGCTGCCCCGGGGGAGTCTGATAACGGTGCCCAATCTACGCTCTTGGATGAAGGACTTCATGTAATGTTGCAACAACCTGTACGAAGATCCAACAGGATTGCAGCCAGAAGGATTGATAGGGGAGAGGGTATCACCTAGTTGTTGTTAACTTCCCTCTTTCTTCACCTGTCCCATTAACGAGCTACGACCGTTGTCAACGATCTTCAACGTCTCTTGTTTTTTAAATTTACCTCTGTACTTGTCGTAACTTATTGTTCATTTGGACTGAAGATGAACCCAGGGAAGGGTTCGAAAGCTTTCTGTAAAGTCTTCAAAATTATACACGGACTTTTTACACTTTGTATTATTGTGGACCCTTTAGAACGTTATATATACTCTCGTTATAGAGAGTTTTTCCCTATTATTATTATTATTATTATGAAGCAAATCCACCGTGAAGAAATCCACATGACACAGGGCTCCCCTACCCTTCAGATCCCCAACCTATCCCCATCCTCACCAAAGGCGATCGTTTGAACAGTCTTTATAACGAAATACGACACCGTAACGTTATGAAACAGTCGTTATAACGAATTTAGAAGGCGAAAACGAAGAAGCGAAGAAGGAATTAATGAGGAAAACAGCATTTGAACGAATAAAAAAAAAAAAAGGAAATGCCGTACATCTAAGCACGTTGGGCTTAGTAGATACCATGCATGTGCGGATGGGGAAGGCTTTTCTTCCGTCTTGGTTCTACTTATAAAAATGATGGTTTCAGGTAATTAACTATTATATATTCATAATTATCATAAATTATGATTGAAATTCACGCAAATTCTGATAAAAAAAATTCATGTTATAGGGAATTTATTTTTGCAGATTATTCATACGTCTGACAGCACCTGGAAGAAAAACTGGAGCGTTTCGGCGAAAAGTGACCATTAACCCATAAAGCACCTGAAGAAAACCTGATGGAATTGGTAAAAACGAAAATTTAATCCAATTTGTCTATTTGATATCTGGGTTTGATTTTGTATAACATCCCCTGGGTCACATAGGAGCTGTGTGCCAAATTTTGTCTGGGTCTGTCAAGTGGTTCAGATTTCTATATCGTCCAAACATACAAACATTAATTTATATAAATATGTATATATACAATATATATATATATATATATATATATATATGTATATATATATATATATATATATATATATATATACACATTGTATATATACATATATCTATATAGATTAATGTTTGTATGTATGGACGGTATAGAAACCTGAACCACTTGACAGACCCAGACAGAATTTGGCACACAGCTCCTATGTGACCCATGGCATATTATACATACATACATACTATATATATATATATATAATATATATAATAGATATATATATATATTCATATATGATATATATATATATATATATAATATATTAATATTATATATTTCTATAATGTTAAAAGTTCATAGCGTCCTTGCCTTTCCTTTAAAAGACCTGGGTTCGATCGTGACCACCGAGAGAGGGCAATATCCTACCTGGACACCCAGGTCAAATATGTTATTTCCTTATGTTATGTTATTCATTTACCAGTATTCTATGTTACGGGGAAGGGGGTGGCGGGGAGGGACGGATTCTGGGCCGTTACCCCCACGGTCTAGGACTCTAGGACATATTTGGTCTTCCGACTTATTTTCCGAATTATGACCGGTTTTCCCCATGACATCACGAGATCCAATGAGTGTTGCCATATTTCCTATTTCGTTTGCCAGTTTCCATTTATGTTACTTGTTTCCTTCTCAGAAACGACAGTAAAACATCAGATTTTTGGTGTTGTTTTTACAACACTCAAAATGTATTCAGGAGAGACATATATTTCATGAAGTGGGTTCAGAAAAACAAAAACTGTATTAATTCTTCCTCCAATTGTAAACCTCTAGAACTCGTTTCAGCTCTATCCAGAGAATCTCCAATCTCGTTGTACAACTGGGGCGTGCGCACCCTCAGGCCAAAAGCCCTAGTAAGGGGGCGGGGCATACTGTTGGGAATCTGAATCATCATCTCACTCTTAGAGTGAAAAGGAGAGCTCTCCTTACACCATCTGAATCCCCAAGAAGTAAAAGGAATTGGAGATGGAGGCCTAGATATTAAAGAAGAATCCAGAGGACTCGCAATTCGATGAACTTTGGCAACATTGGGAACCTCAATGATGCCATTTCACAAGCAAGCATTTTCGTACAGTGTTTCTCCCCCCCTCTCCCCCCCTCCCCTGTCCCCACCCCAAAAGACGGTCACCATGAATGGCTTTGAAGGCACCTCCCAAAGCTTCACTGGGAGAGAAAATGTTCAGATTTCTAATGCAAGTTCGCGCTCATTCTAGGAATTGCCTTTGCTTGAAGCAATCGTCGGCACCAAGGCCATGCACTAACTCGGCTGATTAACAACCGGTATTTTCAGGTTTTCTGTCTACGTTTGTTTTTTATCGCTGATTAGCGCAACGTTTTTAGCGAGAAGCAGCGTTCTAATCCTATATTTATAGTTACCAGCACGTGAGTGATTCAATCTTCGTGCTGATATATATTCTTTGCTATAACTTCGAGCATTTTATGTAGACCCATAAGTGCGTGACACGATAAGATCACGGCATATTTAAAGACTTTATTTATAGGTTCCTGTGTTTGAGGGGCAGACGCTTCGTTTTTGGGAGATATCCATTGTCCCTCGTATTGACCCTGGGGTCCTTGAATGGAATGGGTTGGTCAAAGGTTACTTGGGCTGCTGACCCAAAACTATAATAGTCTGTTCCTCACTATAGCCTTAGGGGTATGTCACATTCTCTTATGAATGTTTTCACATTCTACTTCTAACAATATTATCATCGTGAAACTGCCATCAATTATAACGAGATGTGTATGTTTTTTTTTTTTTTTTTTTTTTTAACAAAGTAGTTTTTTAAAGAAACGAAAGATAGTCTTCAATAGCCTTATTTGCACGATGAATAAAGTCCACCTGGCATAGCTCTCTCTTCACCCTCCCGAGACCCTCCTTCGACCAAGTGAGATTATAGGAAAATTTCTAGTGGTCTTTCAAGTGACGTCACGACCCCCTACCGCGGAGGCCAGGTAGGTAGGTATCCTGCGCGCCGTCAGACACACATAGCCTAAACGTGGGCACTCCTGTCTTCTGGTAAGGGCCCAGCAGCGAGTGTGGGAGACAGTGGTACGCAATTGTGGCAACACTGAGTTGCAGGCAAAACAAATCACTTTCTTCCAGTAACTTGTGGAGTGAGGTCACGCCGATATAATCTATACAAGTTTCCGTGTCAATATGAGAGAGATTCGAGTGCCAGCTACGAGTTCCAAGTATCTGTGACAATGCCATGTAGAAAGTGTTGTGTTCCCAACCGCCAAGGAAATTATGAAGAATCGGAAAAGTGACTGTTTTTAGATTTCCAGAATCGACAGGAAGGCGAGAGTAGTGGTAAGTGCTATCAAACGAAAATATTTCAATCCAACCAAGAATGCAGGAGTGATTTCAAAACACGAAAACCAGTGCGTGTGACTGTGTGTGTATATATATGTTTGATTTTCAATCACTAAAAGGAAACACGTGATGAATATACGAACGAAGCTACAGCCGCGAAGGACAAGTGAAACCATGAGATGCCAAGTGCCTTCGTCTTATTACCAAGACATGGTCGCCGTTGCATGGCTTGGTGATAAGACGATCGTACTTATCATCTCTTTTTTTCACCCTTTCCTTCGTGGCTGTGAATTTGTCCATATTATGTATATATATATATATATATATATATATATATATATATATATATTATATATTAGATATATATATATAATATAGTATGTATGTAAAATTGTGTGTGTGCAGAATATAAACCTATATCCATAAATCTCTGAATTCAGCGATATACTTCACGTTCATTCCCCGCCACTAACTGCACGTATATTGCTAGACTTTTCGCCACTTTTGAGTGAAAGTTCTTACGTACGGGTTTGTGAAAGACACTTCCATCTATAGATGACATGACGCGGGGTAATATCCTTTCCGGATAAAAAAAAAAAAAAAACGGGAAAACTACGTTGTAATGTAGCGGCCACATTGACGGGAAAACGCTGTTAATACCTCACTCCCTTCCTAACTGTCCTTGTGACCTATATTCCTCGACTGTGAACTGAACGGATTTCCCTGAATTTAAAAGGCAGCGAATAGAGGAACACTGAGGTGAAGATGGCGCCCGAGAGATAAGCATCTTAAAAACTCAAAGATTACGGGCAAATCTTATGATTTGATGACATGCTCTTAGAACTCTCGGATCTTTCTTCGATAGTGGCCGCCCAAAAGAGTTTCCGGGGGTCGTTTATCTACAGGACTAATATTTCTTGGGGCCATTATCTTTATATGTAGGTATACAGTCTTTTGTTTTATGTGTTTACGGTCATCACCAGCGTGCTTGTATCAAACACGCCGCTAAGGTGCATACATACCGGGTTCAAACCCTTTTTTTGGGAGTCACTAGCCACGACAGATCCGAACTCTCGAACAAAATGTAAAACTGATAAATACTGGAAAATGATTGAAGACAAGCAGCGTCTGTTGATAGACCTCACTTCGTTATCACCTCATCCCAGAATGACTTTTGTTTCGGTAAGAGTGAATGCTGGTAAATCCATTCGAGCTTATATCGATGGTGTCCCTGTACAGAAGTTAGTTACGTTGTGCCTTCGCATAGGCAGGACGTAAATAATCTGTGATTGAACTACGAAAATACGACAGGCAAAGTAACACTGTTGCGAGATATATAAATCAATAACTTGGTTTTGTTGTTCGAGTATTCACTGCCCTTGAAATTATCTTGTGACCTGTTACACTTAATAAACCTCAGTAACAGTAGGTGTTCCCCAGATATTTTCATTTCTTAATTGTTGTTCTGTAACGTGTCTTCTCGTGTGTGTATATACATACATACATACATACATACATACATATATATATATATTATATATATATATATATATATATATATATATATATATATATATATATATATATATATATATATATATATAGCGATAGAAACTGGCTTATTCTACCAAATATTCGACGATGAAACGTATTTCCACTGGAAGTGCATCGAAGAAAAGGAAGATTTCATCCCTCTAATATAAAGTCCTAACATAAATTAACATCTTCAACCGTAATTAAAATTCATTCTCTCATAATCATCTCTCTCTCTCTCTCTCTCTCTCTCTCTCTCTCTCTCTCTCTATTAACCCCATATGTATCCAACTATTCCGAGGTGCTAGCTAGTACTAGTACTAAACAGCGGAAGCTCACTCTCTCTCGTTCGGTATTAACCCGGTATATATCCACCTATTTCAATGTGCTATAAGCATGGCTCAATGGGACGCCGTGCTTAGTATTAGCACCTCGGGGATCAAAGTATTATGTACGCCCATTTCTATATCGTGTGGTCGACAAATTACATTGATAAACGATAAAATTGATCCCCAAAGGGGCTAGTACTCAACACAGCGTCCCATTGAGTTTACCCAGAACTTTGACAAAGGTGGACACGTACCGGTTCAATACCGAATATACATACGTATATATATGTATTCAATGAATGATTAAACCTCGTTATGAATGAAATCGAATCATTTTAGAAATATTCAAGTAATAATATTCTAAAATATTTTTTTTTTAGTTATCCCAGTTACTTATCCTTGTCGAGATGTCGGCAAGCGTAGGCGTACAAGCTCTAGACCTTGTAGGCGTAGGCGTATGCCTACTAAGTCGGCCATGGCTAGAGGGTGAAAATGGCCTTCTCTCTCTCGGTGGCCATGGTTCGATCCCTGTGTTTGTGAGAAATTCTTCTATGCTCCACCGCATGTGATTGTCTGCTGATTACTTACACACACACACACACA
>NC_087216.1:16866328-16903828 GCF_015104395.2 Macrobrachium nipponense | reverse complement strand
ACGGAAGAAAGAGAATATGAAATGAGGTACAGTAAAATGGACAAAAGGGATTGCAGCTAGGGGCCGAAGGGACGATGCAAAGACCCTTAAGTGATATGACTGCAGTGCACCACATGAGGTGCACTGAGGGCACTGTTCCCCCCTTCGGGAATCAACACGAGGATCAACAATACAATTGATCAAATGACTACCCACAGGCCATAAGGTGGCCTGTTTCAATTGGTTGCTTTTGCAGGACACGACCCATAATTTTGCCTTTTGTTTATCCAAGGAGGTAGAGCTGTGGCCACGGGTAGAGGGTAGAGTGGGGGTTGGTTGGTATCAGGGGGAGGGGGTTGGTTCGTCAAGAATTTGCTCCGTTTCGCAGTGACGTCAGTCGGTCGTAGATACTGTTCTGACATACCAACCGCTTAATCTTCTTGTTTACAGTCTCTCATCGTTAACATATAGATAAATCTTGATAAGAAAGTGAGAATACTCGACGGGGCACCTGTAAAAACCTATAAACAGTGGCGGCTGCGAATGACTTCCCCAAAATGAAGCTAATGGTGCGCGCGCAATTTGGTTGTCACAGTGGGATCGAATGGTTATCATCATCTGTCTTCCAGACACAACTATGGGGACTGACAGTTGCCATAAGCTAGCCCAATCCCCTTTTTAGCTGAACCACCTCCTTCAGCGGCAAACCAAACCTAGACAAAGAGATGGACCACTGCAGTTGCGATGTGTATGTGTATTGCATAAATAATGTCAATTTCATGGCATCCTTCAGTCAATTCGCATGACCTTGGAAGAAACTGGAAATCTGTGCTACTTCTTCTAAATATACACTTATCAGCGTTTCCTTCATAAGTGTACCATGACTGGTCGACAGCTCAGCGACTGTGTGACTAATTTCACGTGTAGAAAACGAGTCACGCCTGCATAGATATCGAAGACGAAAAACCACCGATGAAATAAATAAAATGCAAATAGTCAAATAAAATCATTTAAAAAACAGAAATATTAATTAGCTTATTTTCATCGCCAGCTGCCAGGAACAAATTGAAAACCTCTATCCCACCACTGATTGATAGAAACAAATCTACTGTTTTCAACAATAATTTACAAAAAGTGATCGGTTACCTTTGGTCGCTACGGGCTGTTCTATGAGCAAGAGCCCGTGCTAGCATAAAGCCAGCTTAATCAAAACAACAACTACCTTTGTTCAACACAAACTGACAGAAATAAATTGATTGCCTATTCTTTCAAACCAATTGACATAAATTAATTACTTTTTATCAACATTAGGTCATTAAGTGACAGAAACAAATTGATTACTTTGTCCAACACAAATTGACAGAATCAGACCGATTACCTATTTTTTTACACACAAATTGACAGAACCATGTAGATTACTTTAACACAAATTGGCAATGAAATCGATTACCTTTCTTCAAATACCAGTTGACAGAATCAAATCGCTAACCTTTTCTTAATACCGGATTACTTTTTTCCAACACCAATTGACAGAAAGTAATCGATTACCTTTTTTTAAAGTCGATTACTTTTCCTGACACCAAATGGCAAAAAGTAATCTATTACCTTTTTTAAAAAGTCGATTACTTTTCCTGACACCAATTGACAAAAAGTAATCGATTACCTTTTTTAAAGTCGATTACTTTTTCCAACACCAAGTGACAAAAAGTAATCGATTACCTTTTATTAAGTTAATTACTTTTTCCTAACACCAATTGACAAAATGTAATCGATTACCTTTTTTTAAAGTCGATCACTTTTTTCTAACACCAACTAAAAAAATAATCGATTACGTTTTTTTAAAGTCGATTTTTTTTCCGACACTAGTTGACAAAAAGTAATCGATTACCTTTTTTTAAAGTCGATTACTTTTTGCTACCACCAATTGACAGAAACAAATCGAACACCTTTTCTTAACACCAATCAATAGAAAAATACATTTTATCGTTGCAACGCCAGTTTGCAGTAACAAATCACTGCGCCATTACGAACTAAATATGTCAAAACGACTCAGTATTTTAGTCTTCGAATTTGAATGAATAATCACAGCTTTTAATGAGACTTGCACTTTCTGTCTCTCTGTCCCTTCGCCTATTGGCTTTCTGGGCTCTTTGTGACCCGTTGCTCTGCTCAGACTTCAATTAATTTAATTACCTTAATAAGACAGGCCTCTGAGAATGATTCCAACTGGCTCAAAGGGACTTCGGATAAAAATTCTAATTACCCCAAAGAGGCATCAAACCATATTCTAACTACCTCGATGAGGCTTTTAGGGCATCAGTAGGATTTGTAAAATGTTCACACAAAAAATCTGACGTTCAATGGATCCCCTTGACGGATACTGAGAGCCATTTCCAAGTTTTATTTATCTAAGATAAAAGAGGATTATTCAGAGTTGATAATTTTTTGCGGAGAAAAAAAAAATGATTCCGGCAGGTAAGACCTACTGTTTTCAATGACGCATCGATTACAGTTTTATGAAACATTATAAATCACATATATATCATAATTAAACTATAAAGAATAGATCCCAGTGATTAATTTATTAAGTTGCTTACGTCAGAGAAGAGTCATCAATCAATTTTTTTTTCTTATTTCGTCTAAAAGATTTGAAAGACTGCTGACTGACTATGAGTTTTTAGTATACGACCTTGATTACGCTGGGACAAAAATAAATAAATAAATAAATAAATAAATAAATAAATAGATAAATAAATAAATGAAAGATCACTCACTGACTAAGTGATCTTAGTATGTGACCTTGGTTATGCTGGGATAAATAAATAAATCGATAAATAAATAAATAAATAAAAAGCATTCTGACTGATTAAGAGATCTCAGTATATGACCGTGATTATGTTGGTACAATAAATAAATAAATATATGAAAGACCACTCACTGACTAGGCGATCTTAGTACATGACCTTGGTTATGCTGGGACAATAAATAAATAAATAAATAAATAAATAAATAAATAAATAAATAAATAAATAAATAAATAAATAAATAGATAAACAAATGAAGAACCACTCACTGACTAAGTGATCTTAGTATATAACCTTGATTATGCTGACACAAAAAAAAGAAAAAGATAAAAAACAGAGACAGCGAAGGGAAAACAAGTTTAATGATACAGATATTAGGCAAAATGCTTCATGGATGTTGAACAGGAGATTCTCTAACCAATTAAATGAAGATGGCCACCCTGGTCAAGGTTAGGGAGGAAAAGAAGGAAATTTGTGATGATGAGGCAAAAGAAGAACAATGATGATGATAGAGACGAAGATAAAAAGAAATATGAAGATGATGATGAAACGTAGGAAAATGATAGTGAGAAGGAAAAGTATGGTGATAGTCAGGTGTAAAATAAGAATAAAAAAAAGAAGACGAAGTAAGATGATGATAATAAGGGGAAGTAAATGATAATAAGAAGAGAAATAGAAATAACGATTTAAAATGAAGACGATAATAAGAAGTAACATGAGATGGCAATAAGATTGCAAATAGAAATGACAAGCGAAGGAAAATGATGATAAGATGACGATGACATGAAGAATAGAAGGAAACGACGATGAACGCAATGATAATCAGGGAAATGACGACGAATATAAAAAAAGGGAAGACCAAGAAGAGTAAATAAAGGGAAATGATAATCATACGAAAGAAGGAAGCCGAAGGAGGAGTGATTGATTTAGTACAAAGGCATCCTACGCCTTCCTAGGAAGTGAATCCTAGCGGTTTCTGCGGGCGGAGTCCGCCGGCTCCCGGCGGAGGAGAGCCTTTGACGAGCCGCCTCCAGCGACGAGGATGGTTATTCCAGAGACCCTTCCAGCATCCAGCATCCAGCATCCAGCATCCAGCATCTTCGGTAGCATCCCAGCGTGGAAGTCAATTCGTTTGTTTACATTGCGTGTTGGGGTTTCTGCTGAGAGAAGAGAGAGAGAGAGAGAGAGAGAGAGAGAGAGAGAGAGAGTGTAAAACGAAAGCCTAAAGCCTACCAACCGATGATAATATTCAGAAAATAATAATAATAATAATAATAATAATAATAATAATAATAATAATAATAATAATAAAGATTCTTTGGTTACAACGGGAAGACGAAGAGCTTATTAGGCTGTCAGATGACTGATCACTCGATCGATTTGTCACACCAAAAACAAACGGACAATAAACAAAAGCTAAACAAAAGAAAGAGTGACAGATAACGGTACGAAGATCAGATCGAAATATGCGATGCCTAACAGGCTTTTGCGGTTAAACCAGAACACACACACACACACACACACACGGGACACAGGACACGTAGGGTTAGTCTTCCATGGAAGAATCATTGTAATCATCACACTCGCCTGTGACGCCACAAGGCTCCAGAAAACCTCAGGAACGCCATTCCTGAGACGCAAACACGCACACGTACAAATGGCTTTGTTAATCTCTGTGTATTTCTCTGTTATGTATGTTACAGTAAAAATATGTGAAATCCCCAGGGGCTAGTACTAAACACGGCAAACAGTGATTCACCTACACTGTAGTTCAAATGCATTTTGCCGTGTTTAGTACTAGCCACTGAGGGGTCAAATGTATTTCGACGTGTTTAGTACTACCCCCTGGGGAATCTAATGTATTTCCCTGCGTTTAGTACTAGCCCCCGGGGAATCTTATGTATTTTGCCATGTTTAGTACTAGCCCCTGGGGGGTCAAATGTATTTCACCGTGTTCAGTACTATACTCGGTTTTTTCCATCTGTCCACCCGCCCGTGGTGTTTGCGTATGGTAACACTGCGACCCGGGCTTTAGATAGTTATATTCAGCTTACATTCAACAATTATAATGATATCCTATTTCGAATATTAACGGTGTAATTCGCATACCGTAAATTATTAAAACACTTTTCAGTTGCAAATGTACACCCAGATATCCTTTTATTTACCTAAAACTTACAGAGCGTAACTATCTATAGCCCGGGACGCAGTGTTACCATACGCAAACACCACAGGCGGGTGGACAGATGGAAAAAAGCAGTATAGTTAGTACTAGCCCCTTCGGGATCAAATGTATTTCGACGTGTTTAGTACTAGCCTCTGGGGAATCTTATGTTTTTTGCCGTGTTTAGTACTAGTCCCTGGGTGGGTGGTCAAATGTATTTCACCGTGTTTAGTACTAGCCCATGGGGAATCAAATGTATTTCACCGTGTTTAGTACTTGCTCCTGGAGGTTCAAATGTCCCTAAGTGCATTTGATTCCCCAGGGGCTAGTCTTAAGCGAATTGGTTATTTCACAAAATTCTCTAGGGATTTCGTGAAATCCCTGATTTCACATATTTACTGTAACTATAATGCACTCTTGAACGATGGGTGACTGAAATGACCTAACTCAGGCGACGAAATCGTACCTTTTTTGGCAAAGCGCCGAATATGAATATTTTCAAGTTTTGGAGGTAATTGCATTTTATTATAGGCTGACTGGCAAGAGAGACAGACTCATTATCTTCCTGCAACAAAAAGTCAATGATAGAAATCACAGTCGATGTAGTTACCCAAAAAAATTGAAAAATAAAAATTCAAATGCGACACTGTCAAAAAAGAAAAAAAAAAGAAAAAAGGACGAACTGTCTAATCAACCGCGCAGGTTGACAGAAGCACGATGTTTCAACGAACCCGGACTTTCTCACAAGTGAATCTGGTTCTGGTCACGAGACAAAAACCAATCAAGATAGACTGGAAAGTAATGCCAAGGAAAGCTACGTGGTCGTTGAGAATGAGAGGAATAAATACCAAGGGGAAAAAATATATTAATAAATATAAATTGAAAGGGAACAATCAAAGCACAGGAAGAATAAACTGTGAGGATATGGAATGAACATTTTCTCGAACTTCAGTGTAAAAAAGAACAACATTATGAGAGTGTACGATAATGTAGAAAAACAACCAGACTGAATGTAACATGAAACATGGGACGGAAGCACTGGCATACAGCACATTCAAAATCCTATTACTGATGCAGAAGCAGGAGGAGATGCCATGTCAATATCATACAAACGTTAAAAACCATATTCACACAATATCGAGGAATATCAAAGTCAAGCTAGAATCATTCGTAGCAGAACTTGAAAGAAACCACTACTGCGGTTTCAGGTAGAAAAAATTCGAAAAACATTAAGAGCGCTCGATCTCGTATTGAATGGGAAAGTATTGAAAATGTAGCAAGTAAATGTGGAAGATCTTTGTAGACATTATCATAAAACATATACGATACATATCGGCTCTACAGGTACTGTATTCTAATACTAAGTCTGCAATGAGAAAGTATGTAATAATAATATAACTGAGGATTTCTTGACCTTAGTAATAATAATAATAATAATAATAATAATAATAATAATAATAATAATAATAATAATAATAATAAAAGCTTTTGGGCATAACCATAACTGTTTATTAAAATATACGACCCACTTCTTTCTCCTGTACAAATGAAAAGTCTTATTGTTTTATGTACTAGTAGGTGAGTAAATGACTGAAAATGGATGGCTGAATCTACGAAAGCACTTAGGAAATAATACTATTACGAGAAGGTTCCAGAAATTGAATAAGCCGTTCTTAGGTAAATATTCTCATATAAAGTAGTCTATACTCTAGTGTACTGTGCTGATATGTATTTAGAAAATATCATTATTTGTAGGTAATATATAATAATAATAATAATAATATAATAATAATAATAATAATAATAATAATAATAATAATAATAATAATAATAATAGTGCTCATATATTTTAGAGTTTCACCGAGGATTCATAATGTAAGTATAAAAACGAACTGAAGGTCATTTATTGCACTATAATAATGATATACTAAGATACAAAGATATAAAATCACTTGACTATGAAATTTAATACGAATTCTGACAGTAAGTAAAATGGCTATATTGGTGAAAATTGGGCTATGACAGGAAGTACGATTATCCAGTACGTAAAAATTTAAAATTATAATAACAAATGAATTTAAGAGTAATGATAACAAGTACGATTATGGTAACACCCGGTGACATTTTAGTACGACTATCACAGTAAATACTATAAATATGATTAAGTTAATATTATGACCATGATCAGTAAATATTATTTCCATTATTGGTTTCTATATGCGCATATTCATAAGTAATACGCTAGCAAGTCCATTGACTCTAAAATCAGACTTCCCCAACCACAAAATCTAAATATAAAAAACTAAATATCAGATGGTTCAACTAATACATAAAAATATATGCATCAAAACATTAAAAGATCAGAAAAATTAGGGCAGTGATACAGCAGGATTAAATAATCTCTTTAATTCACAGGAATCATCCAGTACCAAAACAGCTAGGAAGACACAACGGTCCTCAGCACTGTGACATCGTACGACCTCTGGGAACTGTGACAACGAGACATTGCCTGGCACCGTGACACTGTGACATTCTGCCGCTATAACGTCGTCATACCTTTGGGCACTGCAAGCAGACGACGCTCTACGAAGCGAGTGACGAGCAATGCAGTTCCTGAAGCGCCTATGACCTTTTGATATTACGAAGATGCTTTAATAAACCAGCCCCTACTGAAGAAGAGCTTAGGGAAAATGTCGCAATGACTCAAATCCCAATTATTGTTGTTTTGTAAAAAAGGAAACAGCCACTTTGAGCAATTTCTCCTGAAGGATGAAGATCCCTACGGGGAGGGGTCGGTAGGGAAAGGTTGTGAGAGGGGGGGGGGGGGGGGGGTGGGGGAGGGGGCGGCGGTTGTAAGGGAAGGTTGAGAGGAAGTTGTGAGTATTATTCCACTCTATAAAGCGAAAGTAGAAAGAAAAACACGTATGATTGAAACTGAAAAAAATAAAAGAAAAATATAATTTTTTCTACACTTTAATCATAACTACAGTCCATCTTCATATTGATACATTGAAAAATAATCTAAATTCTACATATCCCACTAGTATGATAATAATAATAATAATAATAATAATAATAATAATAATAATAATAATAATAATAATAATAAGAATATAATAATAATAATAATAATAATAATAATAATAATAATAATAATAATAATAATAATAATAATAATAATAATAATAATAATAATAATAATAATAATAATAATAATAATAATAATAATAATAATAATAATAATAATAATAATAATAATAATAATAATAATAATAATAATAATAATAATAATAAATAATAATAATAAAAATAATAATACACAAGCATAATAATAGTAATTAAAAAATCCTCATAGTAGCACGAGTCTTCATATGGAGAAACAAATCCACAGTTATATAAATGTACATATATTTAAATTAAAACTATCCATAAAGTTGTAAATTTAAATATAGTACATTTACATTACTGTGGATTTGTTTTCTCCAATAATAATAATAATAATAATAATAATAATAATAATAATAATAAAGGCAGCAACCACAACAACAACAACAACAAGGCATTAACAACTGCTAGAAGGTCAAAGTACCTGCATAATTGGACATCCAAGACCATATGCCTCAGGCAAAAAAAAAAAAAAAAAAGTTTAATATCAAGACCGATGTATACTAAATTGCGGAGGCAATTCTTTCGAGAACAATGACGAGATCAATATAAGGACTGAAAACCCGTAATTGAGGTAGAGCCAGAAGCGAAGGCCGTATACAGGGAATGTATGAGCTGACCGTGAGAGAGAGAGAGAGAGAGAGAGAGAGAGAGATGCTCTAATTAGGGTGATAATGAATATTTGTTAAAATATACTCAGGTGTATATATATAGGATGCTTCAAAGATTTGGTAGTCCATCCGAGGAGACATCGTGTGCACACTTACCTGTAGGAGCAGGTTTTACTGTGCATTTTGTCTAGCTTTCTTTTACTCTCTTCCACACTGTTGCCGTTTACAACTTCTGGTGGCAGTTTATTCCACGTGTGTGTATATATATATATATATATATATATATATATATATATATATATTATACTATATAATATATATTCAGAGAGAGAGAGAGAGAGAGGAGAGAGAAAGGTGAGAGAGAGAGAGAGAGACTGACAAACGAAAGCGGAAATGAAAGTCAAGCAAAAGGCTGAAAAGTATGGACAGCTAATGGCCAAAGACAACCCTGCAGTCATCCTCTTTAATGCCTACAGTACTCCACGTGAAGTGCACTGGCTGTACTTAAACGCCTACGGGATTCACGGCTGTAACAGAAAGGAGGAGTGTTGTCAGAATCTATACCAAGTAGTCAGTATTATGCTGTCAAAATTGGACCGATTGTATACAAAACCAAGTTCTTATAATGATGTACAAAACGTTTCTAAGAATCTGTGGAAATCTCATCAAAATGACTTCGTTTAACTCGAAGTAAAATAGAACAGAATATAGAACTTAGGCCTAAGAACAAGCGGTGGGACGTTTGTAAGGTGTAGCAGGTGAGTAAACCTCAAAGCAGCTGCACTATGAAACAATTGTTAAAAAGGGTGGAAAGTCAGATGGGAGGAAGACTATGAGCGGAGGTACGCTAAAAGGAATGAAAGAAGTTGCAGCTATGGGCCGAAGGAACGCTGCAAAGATTTTTCAGTCTACCGGAGAATTCGAAGTAGGTCCGAAACGAAATACCCAGCTTGAATAAACAAGTGGGACAACAATCCCAGAGCATTCTAACTTTAACAATCTTGCAACACTCAACCCACAGGTCACTTTCTCGTGAGATAAATGAAAGGTGATGCAAGTGAGGTCAATTTGTTGTTTGTTTGTATGGTGTTTTTACGCTGCATGGAACCAGTGGTTATTCAGCAACGGGACCAACGGTTTTACGATACTTCCGAACCACGTCGAGAGTGAACTTCTATCACCAGAAATACATATCTCTCACACCTCAATGGAATGCCCGAGAATCGAACTTGCGGCCACCGAGGTGGCAGGCCAAGACCGTACCGATCATGGATGAGGCGCTAGGTCACTTTGTTGTCGTGGTAGGTCATATTTTATGTTCCTCTGCTAGAATTCAAGGGGGAGGATATATGTAGGTCTTGAAATTGTCATTTTTTTAAAAATTCACTTTCCCGTCATATTTCTGTCTGTGCTGATAGTGTATTTCTTATATTTTATTATTTTTTTCCATCTTCAATATTCCTCAGTTCTCTTGAATATCCGAATGTTTAACCTTAGGGCCAAATTCTTGGAACAACTTTTTTTGGCCAATATAAAAAAAATTAATTTAAAGAATATAAAAAATATAAATATATAAAATACAAATATAAAAATATAAGATATAAATATAAAAAATATTAAAAATATAAATTTCCTGTCTATTTCTAACGGAAAAACTGAAAATATTGATAATTATCATTTCGTAAGCTCTCAGAGGTCAGTGTACTACAATGACGCTCACGGCTCAAGAACGTGTTGGTATGCGCGCGGTGCTTCTGGTGATCAAGATCTGGAAGGGAAGGTCGTCTTTCTAATTATCTTTCTGTCTAATTGTCTGTCCATCTATCTATCTGTCTGTATAACTGTCTGTCTCGCTATCTATCTATCTGTATACCTCAGTGTGTATATGTTTATATATGTACCTATGATTTCCTGTGAGAAAACGAAGACCTTTCAGTAACAAAGACCCAAAACTTAAGGTCGCCTGGTTTCTCTCTCTCTCTCTCTCTCTCTCTCTCTCTCTTTTCGTAACTGCACTTGACGAATCCCAGAGATCGGAAACGAAAGTGCCCTTTCTCTAAATCAATTGACATTTGAATTGCACACTATCGTTATTCGCTGAAGGTCGTTAAGGCCATCGCACTGACTTGAAATATCTTTCAAGTTGTTGAACTCTCTCTCTCTCTCTCTCTCTCTCTCTCTCTCTCTCTCTCCGTTATCGCTACTGGCCAGTTGTAGTAATACGCTAACCCCGGATCTATGATCCCGGACTCAAGAATCTCACTTAGTAATAAGATTAATATTTTTTTTCTTTTTTTTTTTTTTTTTTTTTTTTTTTTTTGCCCGCCTCTGCAAGCCTCCAGGTGATCAGGTACAGAAGTATTTCCAGGATCCAGAGTATAAGTCTATCCAGGACCCAGAGTATATCTCTAAGTGGCCGAAGGGAAGAATGGTTGCTCAGAATTTCGTGTTAACCTTCCGTGTTGTTACGATCCCCTTTGGCCATAATACAGGTTCTTTATATTTCAATAATCACAGGGATCGTAGGCGTAAGAAAGTACACAGGGTATGAGGAATGTGGACACAAAACACCAGAACAAAAATTAACAATATTTAATTACAAAACACTTAACACTAAATAAGCCTTGTGAGGAACCTTTAACATTAAATACACAAAATACAAGAGCAAATAACAGCTCACAAGGACTCCTAATATACTGAAAACTGACCCTAACAAAGTAAAGGAAAGGACATAATATGCCAAAGGCTCAAATAATAATACTACGGGCCCAATATGAAAAAAAAACCACTAACCTATAATTATAAGATTGAAGGAAGACTAGAGAAAATAAAGACAGGAAAACCTTAAATCTCCTACCTAACAGTGTTGGTACTAAACTTAAAACTAATTCAAATAATATTCTGAGGGAGTAAATACCCAATACCGACAACTCAATACAACATACATATATATACAAATATAATTGATATTTAAATACGCAAACCTCCTCGTGTATAACGAAGTGCACAGAAGTTCCAGGAAGGTGCTTCAACCTCCCAGCAGCTATACGGGGGAGCCCACAAATTGTCCAGGTAGACCCAGGGGTCGAGATCAATTCCGAGGGACAACACAGGATAATCACCTCTTACCTGGCAATTGCCTCCCTACGAGCCTCCTCACGAGCCCTTAGCTCTCCTGGACAAGCAGCTGAAGACGGACAGGACAGTGGTTGGCGTAACGCCTCCTACGTGGCGGGACAGCGACGACCACGTCTTCCGCCAAATCCTCCGGCGGGAATCAGGAGTACAGGCGTCGCAAGTGACGATAACCTGCGCTATCACAGCCGTGATCAAACTCCACAATGCACATACGCCGTAGATGGCTCAGCACATCTACGGAAACCACTTCCAAGGGAGGTCCGTCGGAATATTCCTCCAAAAAGGCGTGAGATAAATCTCCAGAAGGCTGCCAACAAAAGAGCGTACGTCCAGAAGCTTATACAGGCCCGAACTATTTTCGGCCGGCCTCCACTCACAGCACTACAGTTCCATTCCAACTCGAAAACAAATAAAAACAATCGTTAACACGATAGTTAGGTAATTCACAACAAGAGGAGGAATCACTGAGCAAAAGCACTGAACGTTACGTTAACGTAAAAAAAATACAGCTCTGAACTAAATATAAGAGAACACTTAAAACTAAGTTACAAGCTCATTTAAGAAAATAAACTATCAATAAATTACGTTAATTTGACACCTTCCTCCCCCTCAAAAAAAAAAACAATTATTCAAATAGAATACATTTTTTTTAATACCACAATCATATTACATACTAGAAGATAACCATATAGACAACTTAATCTAAAACATCCTGCAAGGGAAAAAAATAGAACTTAAACTAAAATATCCTGCAAGGGAAAAACAATAAGGTGAAGCAAAACTCGGAACATAATAAACAGACTTAAGACAAGCCGAATCCATACATCATTTTAAACATGATTAAAATTGACTACCTTAAATATAATTTTCAATACAAACCCCGAAGAGAAATGAGAAGGGCGAGGTGAGAAGAGAAATAACCAGACTTACATCCTAGAAAGGGCATCAGGAATACAGTTATCAACACCCTTAACATGCTTAATACTTAAAGGAAACTCCTGCAGCTGAAGAGCCCAACGCAGAATCCTGGTTAGAACCTTTCATTCTTTCGATGAACACCAAAGGGTTATGGTCCGTCCAATTTCTACGGGAAAGGAAAATTAGTAACATATGGTTTGAAATGAACCAAGGTACGAATTAAAGCTAGTGCCTCCTCTCGATGGTAGAATACCTTCTCTCAGCATCCAGCAACTTACGACTAAAGTAGGATACTGGACGCACTTCACCATCTTCATGTCTTTGAAAAAGTACTCCACCTATACCCAC
The DNA here is from genome assembly GCF_015104395.2 of Macrobrachium nipponense. Lineage (NCBI taxonomy): Eukaryota > Metazoa > Arthropoda > Malacostraca > Decapoda > Palaemonidae > Macrobrachium > Macrobrachium nipponense. The sequence continues at coordinate 16,890,701 of NC_087216.1, read as the reverse complement.
TCACTGGCATCTACAGCCACAATAAACGGTTTTTCTGAAAGTCAGGAGACATTAGAATGGGGTTAGACATCAAGACAGTTTTCAGTTTTAAAAAAGATTCCTCACATCGAGAAGACCATACAAACTTTTGTCCCTTCTGCAATAGTTGGGTAAGGGGCTGAGCAATGTCAGAGAAGTTCCGGATGAATCGCCTATAATAACCCCAACATACCTAAAATTCTCCGGACTTCCCTAACATTGCGCGGCCTTTGCAAATTTAATAGAGCCTCGAGGTTTAGCTTGTTTTAGGAGTAACCCGACCCAAACCAACCTCGTGACCTAGATAACACACCTTGGCTTTACCAAATTCACATTTACTCAAATTTACAACAAGACCAGCGGCTCTCAAGGCCTCAAATACCTTCTTTAACCTCACCAAATGAGTCCGCCAGTCATTGCTGTGAATAACCAAATCATCTATATAAATTTCTGTACCTCCAGACCACATATAACTCGGTTCATCAACCGCTGGAAGGTACACGCTTGCATTCTTCATCCCAAAGGGCATTACCTTACATTCGTAAAGCCCAAAGGGCGTAACAAAAGCGGAAATCTCACGAGCTCGATCCGATAGGGGAACCTGCCAATACCCCTTTAAAAGATCCAATTTAGTTATAAACTTAGCAGGTCCTATCCGATCAAGACAGTCCTCGATAAGAGGCAAAGGGAAAGAGTCATTCTTTGTATTAGCATTGACCTTGCGGTAGTCCACACACATGCGAAACTGCCGTCAGGTTTTCTTAACAAGTACAATAGGGGAGCTCAAGGACTTACCGAAGGTCTAATTAAATCATGCTCCAACATATACTTTATCTCCTTCTCGACAATATCACGTTTTTCTGGATTTAATCGATAAGGACTTTGTTTGACTGGGAAGCACTGCTCACATCAACATCGTGTTGGAGCAAGGTCATTCTACCTGGAGAGGCCTGAAATAAGTCTGAAAAAAGAAGATATTAATTTTATCATGTCATCCTCTGAATACCCTCCAGATGCTCCAAACCCTTTTCTAAAGTTTCCAAATTTTGCATATTAAACTGTAAGAGCATCTGAAGATCCTGGCAAAACAAGTCTGCTGGTTCTTCTAACGTGGGTTCTAACACTAGAGAGACTGGCTCATATATTATAGCTAGGGGTCAAGTCTACCAACTGTGTAAGATTTCAATCTATTAATGTGGAATATCCGACACTTACGTTTGGTCCAGGAGCTTCCACTTCATAATTGACATCAGACAATTTCCGAAGTACCTTCCAAGGCCCCTTATACCTAGGTTCCAGAAAATTGTCAGAGTCTGTACTCAAAACCAAAACAAGCTCACCAGGCTCAAATCGAACGTGCCTTACTCTTCTTATCATAATTTTTCCTTCATTGAGGCCTGAGACAACACCAAATTATCCTGGGCAAATTTCCAGGCAGCTGATAATCTACTTCTCAGGTCCTCAACGAACTCACCCACATTCAATACTTTATTATGACTAACCTCTAGCAACTCATGGAAAATTTTCTAGAGGACCACGTACCTTATGTCCAAAAAATCAACTCAAATGGAGCTACACCTGTGGAAGAATTAGGATGATTACGTATAGCAAAGAGAGCAAAGGAAGACCTTTATCCCAATCCTCGCCTTGCTCATAACAGTACTTTTTTAGAATAGACTTAAGGGTTTGGTGGAACCTTTCCACTACGCCCTGACTCTCTGGGTGGTAAGGTACACTGGTAATGTGCTGAATGGCCAGTTTCAGCACATTTACCTTTTAAATACCTTGCTCGTGAAATTAGTGCCACAATCTGTTTGAATTTTACGAGGCAACCCCATACCTGGAAAAAAATTCTATTAGCTTCTCAAACACTACTTTGGTATGTAATTTTTCTCATAGGAAAAGCTTCAGGAAACCTAGACGCTCTGTCCATTATAGTCAAAAGATAAGTAAATCCCGATTTAGTTCGGGGCAAAGGCCCAAACCACCATCAACAACCAACTCGGCAAAAGGATCCCCAATTGCAGGATTGGATGCAAAGGGGCTTTAGGAATAGGTTTATTAGGTTTTACCCATCACTTGACATGTTTCACAACTTCCTACAAATTTCTTCACCGAGGATTTCAATCCTGGCCACCACCAAAAATACTTTGCCAATCTACTATGGGTTTTGCAAACTCCAAAATGACCAGAAAAGGAATCCTCATGAGCTAAACTAAGACACATCATTCTGATATTTTGAAGTACCACAATCTGTTCTACCAGAGAGGTTTGGTTCAAGCCGTGATCCACAGGACGACTAAACTCTATACAACAAACCTCTAATCACACAGAACCTTGGTTTTGTTAAAATCATCCGTACCTCCTAATTCATAATTGAATTCAGCCTTCTGAGCTTCAATAAAGCTTACACGGTCACAATCTGGATTAAATATTTATTCATAAAACTACTACTACTACTACCTACAGACCCGGGTCTCTCTACCTCTACCTCTAAACTACTAAGGTTTAAATTATCCTCATTCTGTAAGGCGGCAGCAGCCTTTGCAGAAGCTCGAGTGGTAATTGCCACAGGACTTGCAGTTACGGACACTATTGGGAATAATTCATAACCTCGGGCATCCAACATATAATTTCCCAAAATGCCGTCAATACCCAGGGATGGGGAGCTTTTCTACCACTGCCAATTCTGTCACCTTGTGATACCCTGGGAAGAATGCTCTACCTCCACCAAAGGTGCAGAAACCACTGTATCAGGGAACCCACCCAGGACCACATAATTTCCAGAATGCTCACCAACATCTTCAAAACCTTTGACAACACCAATGATCGAGCAGACCCAGTGTCCCTTAAGAAGTTCACTCTGACAACTTTACTATCAACAACCAAACCTGCCAGGCCAAATATATTTGTCAAAAAGTCACAAAGGAGAGCTAGCAGGTGACTGGTTTATTTCACCTCCACTACCACTAAACATAACCCTTCCTTCAGTTCCTGGGGAACACTCAACTTCAGCATTAGGGGTAGTAGGGGCATTAGCAATCAAAGATATGGGGACATTGTTGTTACCTCCCCTTCCGTTCCGCTGGGAGATACCTCCTCCGGGCAGGACACCGAGCTTGAAAGTGACCCTGCTTCGTGGCACCAAAAACAAGTTCCCCTAGCTCTACCAACATTACTAGAAACTTTGATTACTCTGGGAAAACACCCGTGTGTTCCTTCACTCGGGTTATTTCCCTGGCTAGCTTCAACCTTTGTTTTAAAGGGGTTATTGGATCTCCAATTATTATTGTTTGGCCTGGCAGGCTGGGATTTAACGACTGATGAGCTAAAACTACTACTACCTACACGGTGTGTTAACACAAACTCATCAGCTATTTGAGCAGCTTTACTTAAACTATATGCTTTACCTCCTCTAGGTGAATTCTAAGTTCCTTACTACAAGTTTTCTTAAACTCCTCAAGTAGCATCAGCTCCCTCAAGGAGGAGAAGGAGACCACCTGGCGACTCTTTAACCCAGTCGTCAAACTGCTCCTCCTTAAGACGGCATACTCTACATACGACATAGTATCGGGCTTCATCGAATTCCTAAATTTCAGGCGATAAGCCTCAGGGACCAAGTCATACGCCTTGAGAATCAACGCCTTAACTTTATAGTAATCTCTGGCTACACTCCTCCAAAGCATTATATTGGCAATGGCCTTACCTACTAACCTGCATTGAATTAATACAGTCCACATCTCAGTGGGCCAAGACAAACCTAGTGGCCACCCGCTCAAAAGCCTTAAAGAACTCAGGCACGTTACCCTCATCAAACACGGGCACCAACTTTAATGCCGCACTCATGTTAAACCTATCGGAAGAAGGACCTGGTGGTGAGTACTGTTAAGTCAGGGTTAGCTCGTAACCTAGCCAAGTCTAAGTTAATTCTAGCCATTTCCAACTCATGGCGCCTCGCCCTCTCATTCTCTTCGAATTGTACCTTCAATAACTCTATTCGTTTACAAATTAGGCTAAGGTTCCTCATCTTCAGGATTAATCACAGACTGTACTGGCTCCGGCTCTGCTTCTACAAAGGGGTTATTCGAGACTCTAGTCTTTACCGTTAAATTAGCAGGACCAGTATAAATAACACCAGTATGAAGGGTGGGGGTCCTCAAATAGAGACAGCCCAGGATTAACACTAACCTCATCAACAGAATTCTCATCATCAGAACTTCCACTCATCATATCCCTAGCCAAATCCTCACCCTCGGCTATACCACGAGCCACCATCGCCTTAACAGACAACAATAACTGAGCCTTAGTGTCCGTGGGTTCTAAAAGAAATATTCAACCAACGAGCACAACTCCTTAAATGCTCCTTACTTAATTGATAGCTAGATATTTGATACAGTCAGCAGACCCCAAAAATTCGGCTGGGTCAAAAACAAAGTCTTCCATAGTGAATTACCTACAAGGGGGGAAAGTAAGGCAAGCAACAAAATCAAATCAAATATTGTAACCTATCCCAGAGTTGCTCCACAAACCCAAACTCTGTGCACACTGCGTACGATCCTGTCACGGTCGCCAAATCGTTACGACCCCTTTGGCCATAATACAGGTTCTTTATTATTTCAATAATCACAGGGATCGTAGGCAGTAAGAAAGTACACAGGGTATGAGGAATGGACGCAAAACACCAGAACAAAATTAACAATATTTAATTACAAATACACTTACACTAAATAAGCCTTGTGAGGAACCTTAACAATTAAATACACAAAATACAAGGAGCAAATAACAGCTCACAAGGACTCCTAATACTGAAAACTGACCCTAACAAAGTAAAGGAAAGGACATAATAGCCAAAGCTCAAATAATAATACTACGGGCCCAATAATGAAAAAAAACCACTAACCTATAATTATAAGATTGAAGGAAGACTAGAGAAAATAAAGACAGGAAAACCTTAAATCTCCTACCTAACAGTGTTGGTACTAAACTTAAAACTAATTCAAATAATATTCTGAGGACAGTAAATACCCAATACCGACAACTCAATACAACATACATATATATACCAAATAATAATTAATATTTAAATACGCAAATCCTCGTGTATAACGAAGTGCACAGAAGTTCACGGAAGGGTGCTTCAACTCCCAGCAGCTATACGGGGGAGCCACAAATTGTCCAGGTAAAGACCCAGGGGTCGAGATCAATTCCGAGGGACAACACAGGATAATCACCTCTTACCTGGCAATTTGCTCCCTACGAGCCTCCTCACGAGCCCTAGCTCTCCTGGACAAGCAGCTGAAGACGGACAGGACATGGTTGGCGTAACGCCTCCTACGTGGCGGGACAGCGACGACCACGTCTTCCTTGCCAAATCCTCGCGGGCATCAGGAGTACAGGCGTCGCAAGTGACGATAACCCTGCGCTATCACAGCCGTGATCAAACTCCACAATGCACATAACGCCGTAGATGGCTCAGCACATCTACGGAAAACCACTTCCAAGGGAGGTCCGTCGGAATATTCCTCCAAAAAGGCGTGAGATAAATCTCCAGAAGGCTGCCAACAAAAGAGCGTACGTCCAGAAGCTTATACAGGCCCGAACTATTTTCGGCCGGCCTCCACTCACAGCACTACAGTTCCATTCCAACTCGAAAACAAAATAAAACATCGTTAACACGATAGTTAGGTAATTCACAAAACAAGAGGAGGAATCACTGAGCAAAAGCACTGAACGTTACGTTAACGTAAAAAAATACAGCTGCTGAACTAAATATAAGAGAACACTTAAAACTAAGTTACAAGGCTCATTTAAGAAAATAAACTACAATAATTACGTTAATTGACAGGTGTTAAAACATCTAATTTCGGAAGTATTATTCTTTAAGATATTTTTTTCCTCGGGAAACGTTACTCTTGATCTGCCACTGACTGAAAAATACTCGACAACGATTCAGAAAAGCTTGTATACACATACATACATACATACAATCACACATATATGTATACATATACATAAAGTATATATATATATATGTGTGTATAATATATATTTTACTATATATATAAAATGTATATATATTATATATATAATGCACGTGTTTGTGTATCTTTATATGCATATATAGGCAAACACACCTACTACTATATATGTTCTGTATACGCAACCTTGCTTAACTCTGACAACCATAATAAGTTTACCATTATATATACTTTTTCCTCAAAGAGCTTACACTGCTACAATTAAAAGCAATTTATCTCACTCTATTTATTTAAGACATTTTTCTTATTGAATTGTAATTCCATACTTGCTATAACCAGGAAATGTTTGCTTGCAGCGTAAATAGTAATTTTTCTTTAAAAAAAATGGAATAACGAAACAACTATTTCTACAGGGACCATACAGATGAAATTAGCGTTTCATTTTCTTATCTTATCCGCTAGCCGATTATGGTCGCATCGAAACTGATAAGAGGCGGTGCCTATACTTCTTGTAGTTGACGAGTTCAAACAATTCTGACACATGTGTCGACGTAACGTAAAACTATATATACAAATTTATGGATGGCCATACATTGTGTATTTTCAGACTTTATTATGCTGCGTCAGGTAAAATTCCCGTTTTTTATTGTTAAGAAATAACCTTTTGCTATGTTGCTTCTACGGTAAATCTCCGTTTTTTCGACGTTTATTTGATTCCAAGTCTGTCAAAGGATTCAAAGATTAAAGACCCCAATATACGTAGGTGCTTCGTTGAGAGGTTATATTTTTCAGAACGAAACGACCAGGTTATTAGATTCAAATGCGGCATTATCAGTGTGGTTACGGGTTTCTCTATGAACAAGAGCCCGTGCTGGCAAAAGGCCAGATCAATCAAAAACAACATATCAGTGTGGGCTTCATAATTTGTTAATTACACCTAATAATTATAATTTCCTAAGCATAAAAATTGTTCTTATGTGAACGAACACATCTTTTACCCACATGCTCGTTACGGAGTCGAAAAGGAGACCACAGGAGTGAAATCCCAATAACCTTACTTTCAATATTCCTCACAGTCGATTTGGATTTTGACTTCTAAATAATAATAATAATAATAATAATAATAATAATAATAATAATAATAATAATAATAATAATAATAATAATAATAATAATAATAATAATAATATAAATTGGAAGGAGACCATCTTTCAAACATGTATTATTGAAAGATATTACTGCATCAGCAGCATTTAACTTGTAAATAGACTTCTCAATTTTTCTAATAACTAGAAAAATTAAATAGAGCTGATGCAGAAATATCTTTCAATAGTAATAATAAGCATAATAATAATCGAGAAGTAAAAGACACAGTAGTGTTAAAGACATATAGTATGTACAGGGATTAAAAATGATAAGGAGAGACTTGCACATACCACATATTCCTTATCCCCTACCAGTATCTGAAAGTCTTTTTTTTTTTTATTTTTCACTCTGTACATCAAATTATTTTTTAGCGCTACTGTGACTTTTAATTCTCGATATTATAACCTCGTTACAGGGATTCCTTGATTCATAGAAATAACAACAATGATAATAATACTTTTTTTTTCTACTATAGTTTATCCCTATTCGACTGGGTGGTTTTTATACGTAGTGTGGTGTTCCTGGTTGCACCCTGCCTCCTTACGAGTCCATCACTTTTCTCACTATGTGCGCTGTTTCTAGAAGCACACCCTTCTGCATGAGTCCTGGAGCTACATCGGCATCTAGTTTTTCCAGGCTCCTTTACAGGGATCTTGGGATCATGCCAAGTATTCATATGATTATGGGTACAATAACCACTGGCATATCCCTTCTTCTTCTTGTTTCTATTTTCAGGTCTTGATACTTCATCAAATTTTCCCTTTCTTTCTCATCTATTCTGGTGTCTCGTGGTATTGTGACATCAATGAGTGATACTTTCTTCTTCTTTTGCTATTCATTAGTTTATTTATTTATTATCATCGATTTATTTATTATTCTATTTTATTATTATTATTATTATTTTTTATTCATTATTATTATTATTATTATTATTATTATTACTGCATACACTGCTGTTAAGGAAGAATGAATGTTTCATCAGATTGCCAATTAATAAAAAAAATAAATGGCGATGGGCAGACTTGCATATAAATGCACTTAACCCTTTCATATAGACCTACGTCTTGGGAGAAAACCTAGTACCAGCAATTAACATGAATACGTCAAATTATTCTCTCTCTCTCTCTCTCTCTCTCTCTGATGAATTAAGGAGGAAATATCAGAATGAAGATTAATCAACCTGGATTTTCCCAGTCTCTCAGTTTGACTCTGTATCTAGGGGCTTGAGAACACATTCAACTGGATTCTCTCTCTCTCTCTCTCTCTCTCTTTTTCAGTAATTCAACCAGGCATTGACGATGGGCTTGAAGTGTACACTCACACATGCAGGTCCCAGAATAGACGCGGGACCTGCTGACATGATAATATGACTTTGAGGACAAAGGCAAAAAAAAAAAAGAGCATCATGTGGAAAAATGCAGCAATATGACGAATATTCGACTATCCCTCTTGGCACATAGGGTTCAGGGTCTCATTATGACCCATCACCGGTTCGTTGGACAATTTGACCGGCGTTAAAGCACTTAGCAAAGGGTTTAATGGAGAAGTGATACAAAGTGGATCATTCTACAGAACATTATGTACTCAGAATGATGCAGCTTAAAGCAGTCTCTTTCTAGGCATATTTGGTCTATATATATACATATATATATATAATAGATATATAATATATATACTTATATATTATATATAATATATAGTAGTATATATATATCTATATATATATATATCTATATATCATATATATATATATCTATAATTATATATATATATATATAGATATATATAGATATATAGTATATATAATATATAGGAATCTATATATATATATATATTAATATTATATATATATATATATGTACATACATGCATAATATATATAATAATAATTAAATATATGTAAAATATATATATATATATATATATATATATATATATATATATACATATATATTTATGTATATGCATTCACAGTATTTATAAACACACGCCAACACGTACAGTTCCTTTTCACAACAACCCAAGGATATGAATAATAATTATAATACACTCCATTAATAAATGAAAAATATAAATTGCGTAGAAAGACAGACAACAGAATGAAAATATAGATATGACAAAAGAAACTTGGAAATTACAAGATAAATCGGGAAGCGATTTTTCAATATGTTTATATATATTCAGAGATAAAAGTCAGGTGCCACCTTAAGCCTTCGACAACAGCAGCACCTGTTTGGCCTTTTCAGTATCCTGGTGACAATACCCGGATGTGGCTTGGAGCTGAGATTCATTTTAGAAAAAAAAAAAAAATCTGCATTTTTCGGGGGTCCTAATCACGCACTCATCTGGTCCCCTCTCGTTGTGGTCAAAGGTTGATGACTGAATCTTCAGTTGCTACGAGAAAGGTTGAGTAAGCATCACTTGTCTAGACTTTTTAAATGAAATACATATTACATATTCATACTAATAAATACTGTATATAAATATATTATATTATATATCTTACCTATTATATATATGTATATATATATATCTATATATATATATATATATATATATATATATATATATATATTATATATTAAATAATTATTAATATATTAAAATATTATTCGAGCTTCAAATGCCCTTTAATATCTAATTCACTGTACCTCGGAACTGGTATATTTTCATTTATGTAGACCGAAGGGGAATTTTTTAATTGATAATAATTTCGAACCCACGAGAGGACGAAATTATTATCAACTAAAAAAAATTCCCATTCGGTTTACACAAATGAAAATCATATCAATGCCGAGGTAGAGCGAATTATATATTAAAGGACATTTATAGCCCGAATAATTTATATGAATCACGGTGATGGGATGATTATTCATACATGTATATATATATATATATATATATATATATATATATATGTATATATATATATATATAGGTATGTTATATATAATGATATATATATATATATATATATATATGTACGATATATTAATATATATATAGTATATATTATATATTATATATATGATATATATATGTAAATATATATATATATATATAGTATATATATATAATAATATAAGGTATTACATGTATAGAATAGTGTATATAATACATCTATATGCATAAAAAAATCACGAAAATATGGAACATGATGAATTTTACATAAATGAAGACAAAATCTACGAAGGAAAGAGAAACGAAGGAGTTCTGCAAGGCCTTTGGACTCCTCGTCCTTTACTTAGCAGACTGCTAAGTAAAGGACAAGAAGTCGAAAGGCTTTGCAGAATTCCATCGTTTCTCTTTCCTTCGTGGATTTTGTCTTTATCTATTTATATATATATATACATTTGTATCTGTAGTATTGTTATTTTGGGTGTCTTCATTTGATCTATAGAAAATGAGAAGTTATTGGTAACTGTTGCTATTATCAAAAAGTAAAAAATTATATATATACATACACACATATATATACATATATAACATATATATATATATATATTATATATATATATATAATATATATATATATATATATATACTATATATATATATATATATATATATATATATATATATATATATATATATATATATATATATACGTATATGTGTGTGCGTGTGTCCATAAAGAGTTGATTGTGTGAAGCACGTTCCCAACCAGCACACAAACACACAAAGAACCTTTTTTTTATTCATTTATTTATTGATATACTGAAGAGCAACAGTCTGTAAAAATAACCGTTTTGAAGTGATTTTTAAAGGTCACATGTAATGATCCCCCACTGACCGCTGATAACCTCTCTCGTTTCATATCATTTTTTTCAGTCTCAAGGTTTCTATTGACGTACTGTGTGCTTTCTCAAAGTTTTACGAGCAACCTGTTGCTTCGACCAATTACAGAGAAGCCAAGTCGGGCTTTCAGCCAATCAGCTTTCAGCCAACCAGCTTTCAGCCAATCAGCTTTCAGCCAACCAGCTTTCAGCCAATCAGCTTTCAGCCAATCAGCTTCCACGAATCTCAGTTGAGCGAGGAAAATTTTCCAAAAACCCTCTTGTCAAGAGAACCACTGCTGATTACGAGAGAGAGAGAGAGAGAGAGAGAGAGAGAGAGAGAGAGAGAGAGAGAGAGAGAGAGAGGTGGTTAGTCTTTAGAGTTAAAATATTAATTGATACATACACGAGCAGACACTCCTACGTATATAAAGATGCTGCCTATAGATCGGATTTGCGTACTGAATCTGCAGTATGCTGTATTTCGTTAACGGACATTCCCGAGTTCCTTCACAACTGCCTATTTTCTTTTATAGAATCTTTCCATTTTCCATTTCCAAATTACTGCTGATAACGAGAACCACACTTATACAATCCAGCACACCGAGGCATAGGTATAGGTCACAGTCTTCATTAAAAAAATAATAATAAATAAATAATAGATAAAAAATAAGATGAACATTTTTTCAAAGTTTAACGACAACCTGATAGGTTAAGCCTAGTAATTCTTACGACATGGTGTCATTTCTGATCTTCCGTCCTCCCTAAATTGTGTCATTTCGAATTCTTCGTCTCCGTTACATGACGTCATGAGCCATTGAATATTCTCATAGAATGCCACAAAAATCAAGGTTCCTGCATCCCAGCCCTCATCCACAAACGAGACATTAATCCTGAACTACGGACATTTTCTGTAAGTACGGATTAAACCGTTTCAGTAAAAATAAAAATAAATAAATAAAAAAAAAACATGCAATTCAAAATTTGCATAAATACGACTTACTAGTGTGGAAACATTTCTTCGGTACAAACTGCCTCCTTTAGTTGAGTAGAAAAGATATCCAAGCTGTCTACAAAGACTAAAGATATTCCCCACCATGTGCTATGGAGAGAGAGAGAGAGGCAGAAACAGAGACAGAGACAGAGAGAGAGAGCCTCTTACTTAGAATCTATTATGAATAAATTCAACTCGGTAAAGCAATATCTCCCTGGACATATCCACCTTACGAAGAACTCACAAACGCCAGAAGGTAGAATCACAAGTTGAAGATAGCATGCGATACAACATAAAATAATTTGCTGTCAAAAGATTCGTTCTAAGCTTGTCACGATAAATGTGTCAGTCTGCGTCATACGGGTTCATAAAGATTATAAGATTTCATTCCGAGGTTGATAAATATCAAAAGAAAAATGGCAGTTCGTTTCTGCGCAAGCCACGTGCGCGCATAACGTAAAATTTAAGGAAATTTTCGTACATTTCCTCTCTTTTTTTTTTTTTTTTTTTTTTTTTTTTTTTTTTTTTTTTTTTTGTTTTTTTTTTTTTTTTTTTTTTTTTTTTTTTTTTTTTTTTTTTTTTTTACGTCCACCTGCTGGGTCACTGACCTAAGTTTAATTATCTATTATTTTACGTCCACCGACTGGGTCACTGACCTGAGTTTATTTTTTACGTCCACCTGCTGGGCCAGTCACTAACCTGAGTTTATTTATCTTTTGTTTTACGTCCACCTACTGGGTCACTGACCTGGGTTTATTTATCTTTTATTTTACGTCCGCCTGGTTGGTCATTGATCTGAGTTTATCTATTTTTTTTTACGTCCACCTACTGGGTCACTGACCTGAGGTTTTTTATGCCCAGTTCTTTGGATTTCCGACTAACATGCATATCATCAAAAGAACAGCAAAAAGTGCAAGTTCGTATTACGTTCGTATGAAGGAGGAAAGGTTCATTAATGCCATAATAGTCTAACACTCAAGAATAAATGCTTCTCTAAATAAACATAAAACAGTTGAATATTCCAATGTCAGTGAAAATTGAACAGCTCAAAAGTCAAACATTTACGATTTCAGAAAAAAACCTATCGCACAGAAAGACTGACTCATTACTCTAATCTGACATGAAGAAACCATAATTCATTTCTCCCCCACAAGAGTCATCTCAAACGAAGATATATGATGTAAAACTGGAAAGCCATATTAGCCCTTCAATTTTCGCCATTCCATCAAAACTAGACGTTCAGCATGCTTCAATAAAAAAGAGGAATGCAAAAGAGAGAGAAAGTTGGCATTATAGGTTCTAAGCGGCGTCCTTTCGGCCACTATACTCTATTTTTTTCCATCTGTCCATCCGCCTGTGGTGTTTGCGTATGGTAACACTGCGTCCTGGGCTTTAGATAGTTACATACAGCTTACATTCAACAATAATAATAATATCCTATTTCGAATATTAACGGTGTAATTAGCATACAGTAATTTATTAAAACACTTTTCGGTTGCAAATGTACACCCAGATATCCTTTTATTTACTTAAAACTTACACATAGCGTAACTATTTAAAGCCCGGGACCCAGTGTTGCCATGCGAAAACACCACAGGCGGATGGACAGATGGAGAAAAACATGGTATAGCTGCCACCCCTTTCATTCCTTCCATTCTACCTCCCTTCATAACATCCTTCTTCCATCTTACTCTCCTCAACCCTCTCCTGACAATTATTGCTTCACGGCGCAACTGCGAGGTTTTCCTACTCTTAGACCTTTACGACCTTTATAACTTTCAATTTCCCTGGCGGCGCTGAGTGACCTTACAGGCCCGAGCGCTTTGGCCTAAATTCTCTACGTATTCCAAGTCCAACTCAATTATATATAGTTAAAAGGCAAGAACGACAGACGGCAAATCCAGCGGAAAGGCGATGATGGAAAAAGGAACAACTGAAAATTGCCCTCACAAAAGTCAAAGGCTTTAAGTTAATATACGTATAAGATAAGAGAATTTATGGTGACAAAAAAAAAAAGTTCCTCTGGATACTGTATTAGCCGAGTAATCAGGAGTGAAAAACAAGCAGGTGTTAGTGACGTCATAACTCTCTCAGAAACTAGGAAAATGTGTAGATCCAAAAGTTAATCTTTAAATAAACACTGTTGCTCACGGCTGATCCCCTGTGGTATGTTGATAGCTTCTAAGACCCTTAACTGTTGGGACGAAGTTTCTGGTGGCCCATTCCATTACAAATACAAGGAACAAAGGTAAAAATTACAATGTACGTGCAACTGGACACAGGTACGAAGGAGCTTGGGGAAGGGGGGGAAGAGGGGTTTAGTCAAATTCGCATAGGGCTGCTGTGGAAGAAAAGGGGGGAAAAAAAAGACAATTGCTAAAAAGCCAGGTTACGGAAATATTAACAGTAAGATTAAACGGGAAGGTTCAGAACATTTAACTCTTAAGCCAAGATACTTACTGGGGCCGTTAAAAATAATAAACACAAACGCACACAGGAAATCAATTTATGTTTGCATTCAGTATTTAATGGTCTAAGCTTTTACAGTAAATTAAAACCAGTTTAATGCTTGTTGACTGAAGGACGAGAATAAATATATTCACCTTCAATCAGAAGTTCAGTATTCTTAAATAAAATTACTATTGCCAAGAAACGACCGAAAAATGCTTCGGTTCCAACAACAATACGTCCTTTGGAGACAAAGTTCTACTTTGAAACATTTTAATAATTTCGTATCAGGACAGATCGTCTAGGGTGAAAAAGACAAATAGTACTTAATCTCTTTTTCTTCTTCTTTGTTATTGATTTAGTTTTTTTTTCCTGTTTTTCGAAAAGTGTGTAGGACAGTTAGATAAGAGAGCAAAAGTTGCTTTGGTGGATATTCAGGACAGGAAAGGGCCTCCTTTTGTCCTAATTCTTTTCCGTCTTTGCTTTTTATTATCTCTAGAATAGAATAGAGCATAGATTTTAGGCCAAAGGCCTAAGGGATCATACAGCGCTGACACGGAAATCGACAGTTAAAAGGTTTGGAAGGTGTAACAGGAGGAAAACCCGGCAGCTGCCCTATAATAATAATAATTACTACTATTATTAGAAGAGGTTGGAATGTAAGATGGAAGAAAGAGAATATGAACAGAGGTACAGTAAAAGGGGTTTGCAGCTAGGGGCCGAAGGGACGCTGCAAAGAACCTCAAGTCATGCCAACAGTGTACCGTTTGCTCAGGTGAAAATCTTTTACTGCCTTCATATTCTGGGAGGTTCTTAGTTCAGGCCCATGTCAGGTAGATTTCCATGTTTCACCTGCCATTGTGCGTAATCATTTCAGTCATTATCGATCATGTTTAAAACATCGCCCTGACGGAAGAAATGCGATACTTAAACGCAACGAAAGATTCGTGGAATTTAACAGATAATTCGTTAAAGGGCAGAAGAAGATCCTTTGCTTTAAGTCTTGACGTTAGCGTAATGTCAAGGTGCTCTGGATAACGCTTGAAAAAGCGGGACGCCATATCTCAAATACTAACCACAGAATTTGCTTGAAAATAATCGTAGGGATATATTAATCTACTAACTTAACTCATCCTAACTTACCCTAACCTACCTAACCTAGGGGCATGGCAAGAAAAAACAAGGGGTGGTGGGGGGGCGGGGCGGGGCTAGTACAATAATAGCATATATCTCAATAATTTGCTTCCGGGAAAAACAGAGCAGGATTCGCCAACCATATCAGGAAGGAATTCATCGCAAACTTCAAAAAAGAAAAATAATAGTAAATAATAACAATAAATAAATAAATAAATAATAAAAGCTTTGCGAGACTACAATATATTAAGACGTACCTATTTTTTTCTAACGTGGGAAAATCCACCATCATATTTGTATCCTTTGTTACAAAAGATAAGATCCAGCACAAGATAAAAATGATAAAACCAGCAGCAGATCCACAAAGAATACGAAACACGCAGCGTCTGGTTCGACTTCTCAAAATGGTCTAATTTTTCTAGCTTTCCATCTTTTACGGAATATAAATATCTGAAATATAAAACATACTCCGAAGGCCAAGGGCTGGGACCCATGAGCATATCCATCGCTGAAAAGAATGTCGAAACAACTGCTATAGATGGTGGGAACTAAGATAAAAGAATGAGAATATGAACTAAGGTACAGTAAATGGAATGAATGCATTGGGTTGCAACTAGGGGCCAAATGGACGCTCCATAAGAATCTTGAGTAATGCCTACAGTGAGCCGTATGAGGGTGCACTGGCGGCACTGCCCCCTTGCGGGATTCCTCTGTTTTTCTCTTTTAAAGAAAGTACATGAAAGTCCAGTGGGATTTTGTTATGGACTGTGAAGCTTAAAGAAGTATGACGTCACGGAGTCAACGAAAGTCTGCTAGATGAACTCCTCTCTCTCTCTCTCTCTCTCTCTCTCTCCCCCCTCCCTCCCCTCTTCTACCTTTCCCTCACCCTCCCCATCTTATGTTCTTTCTCTCTCCTCCTTACTCTCTCTCTCCTGTTTCTCGGTATGCCTGCAATCGCCTTCGAATAAAAAATGAAGAGAGACGGAAAGGAACATTGGAACATTGGCAAGCTTTATTTCAGATAACGCCATTTCAGCTAAGTTATGCCAAATAAGATAAGGTTCTTATCTCCTTATTATATAAATCTTTGTATCTGTATTTGTAGTGAGGATCAGCCGGCCTCGCCCTTCGAGGGGTGGTTAGAATTCTCGGAATGGAATGATTACGAGAACTACGTGACGATGAAAGGGAGACCAATGATATATGATGTAAGAAAATGTTCAGGGATTAGAATCATTCTATTTCAACAGGTGAATGTTCTCACAAATAAAAATCTGGACTGAAAAAAATGATTGAAGTCCTTATGTTAAGAATGACAAAAAAAAAATGAGGTACGGTGATCTGGTATGGAAAATGATGTAGGGTAAAATTTGGGAAAGAATTCCCAAAATGAAATTGGCTTAAGAAAGTATTGAAGCGCGGCGTAACTGCTTATATATTATATGTTTTTTCTCAAATATTAAAGCCAAATATATCATTACTACGGAATGATATCATGACCAACTCACGCAAAATCCTGTTGATGCATCAACAATTGGGATTTTCTCTTCGAGAAAACTTCAGTTTAGCAATTGCTGTGACTAAATAGACTTGAAATCCGTATTATCCAAACTTTAGAACCTGCTGATGCACTTTTTTTTTTAGCTAAAAAATACTTGGTGTGTTTTTACAACTGAAGAGACAGCCATCACAATTAAAATCACTGCTTTTGTTGCCCCCAAATATTATTATGGCTGTATTATTGTCATTATTACCAGTGATTCCGACCTTTATACCTTCAAGGAACCCCTGAAACAATTTTCCATATCCTAGGGAACCTTTATCTACAGGCACTATATATATATATATATTACTTGATATAAGTCATATAATATCTACCACTACTATTCGAGCTGTATAAATTGAGATCAGCGTCATTTGCAATACTTATCAAGACTTCTGGTTGGTAATTGCTGATAGACCTAAGTTACCTCCCTCCCCCTATCCCACCTACGGAAATTAGCGCCGAATTCCCCGCGAAAAGGGCCATTATTGGATGCCATTAATCTAGATTTATTGGCGGGACAAACAGAGCGATGTATGCTAATCGTCTTTATCTCAAGTGCCATAAATGGGTGATGACGTTATGGCAAAACGCAGCCTCTCCAGCCATACCACCAACATTGGCAAAAGGTTACGGAAAGGGTCGCCAAAGTTACCTCAGGTAACATGGAGCTGTACTGCCTTCTGGAACTGCCTGGGGAGGAGATCTTTGGCTTGGGAACTTGGAGTCCCTTGGGAAGAGATCGTGGAGGATGTTAAGGAGGTAAGTCGTCTGTAACATAGTGTAAGATGATTAATGAGGTTTTACTCAATGGAGAAGAAACGTCACGATGAAGTGGGAAGGGAAGGCCTACCAATTGCAGGAGAGGGTGGAACTTCATACCTTTGAAGCGTGAGGGTTTGGTGATGAGCTTGCTTCATAAATGAATGAAGTGGGTAATGTTGTGGAAGTTGTCTGAGCAGGAAGTTCATCTGCGATTCAGCAATTAAAATATAAATGCGGCAGTGACTATTGGTGCTACGAAAGGACTTAACGGCCAATATACATAGTACATGCATACGTATAGCTGAATCACAAAAGTTGGGAACGTGATAAATGCATAAATATAGGTATAAGCTACGAAGGAAAGTGAAACACTGGATTAGCTCCAAGATCTTTCGACTCAACGTCCTTTACATAGCAGACTGACTAAGTAAAGGACGTTGAGTCGAAAGACCTTGGAGCTACTCTAGTGTTTCATTTTCCTTCGTGGCTTATACCTTTATTTATACATACATACATATATACATACATGCACACCGATATAGTGTATGTATTGTATGTATTATTTAATTATATTATATATATCTATATATATATTTTATAATATACTATATATATTTATATTAGTATATATATATATATAGTCATCAGTAGGTTTACCAAAACTCAGATCAATAGGAGTTTATTAAGAGACGTTTCGTACCATCCTGACACATCATCAGTCTGTAATATAAAAATAATGCACATTTATAAAATAGAAATTTATATACATACATCTGTGCGTGTACGCTCATTTGTACTGTATATATGTGTATTCACCAAATGCCGTTGCCTTATGGGATGGTTTTCCTGTAGAGCGATTTTCTCAGCAATCCATTTAGGATGAGTCTTCTCCAGCCAAGGTGCCACCTATCACAAGAGACAGCCATGGGGTCCAAAAGAATTTTTCAGGAGATGAGCCCAAAAACCTTATAAATAATCTCTGAACGATGTGTCGAATACAGAGGCAGAGGGGATTCAGCAAACGAACGCCGAACAAGAGCAAAGAAAGAATAACTATTTGCAGATACGTTAAGAGAGAAAACCAAAGGGGATTAGATATAAAAACAAAATGCCATAACGACAGGGGGAAGGAAAATTTCGCCTAGGTTCAGTTCGGGGGCATTTTTTCGTTATGAACAAATAATTCGACAGGAAGGGGAAGTCTCTTCTACAGGGGTGACGTCACGAAAGTGCTTACTTAAGAATTACAACCTGAAGATTATCATCATATTTTTTTTAAATAGAAATAATGCGATAAAACGAATGTTCAATAATTATTCATGCGGATAAAATTGTTCTTGTTGCATTTCAGTCAATTTAAAAGTATAAGTATCAGTCTTCGTTTTTTGCCAAATATAGTGAAGGTCCTGCGGACTGTCCAAAAAGACATTATGGACCGCTAGTGGTCCATGGCCCACCAGTTGAGAACCACTGCTCGTAGAGCTTTATTTTCGCTTACTCGGGAAGTAAGCCTACAAACTACTTTGTTGTTGTTTTTGTTCTTACTATTGTTCTTCCTTGGGTGTTAGTAAAGCCTTATGGAAAAGCGTAAAAAGGTCTGAAAAAGGTGTTCCACGTTGAGTTAAAGATACAGGAATTTTAGGATAGGATATCTATGATTTATTCATTAGAATAAAAATGTGAACAAAATTAAATAATGCGCATGTTAAACGGTACAGCACAATTATTTCAAATAGAAGAAAGCGTATTTATTTTAATTGTCGTTGGTGAAACAACGCTCTATTTGACTGTAGATTTTAACACGTGCCCCGAGTAAGCTAGAGGTCGGATCACGCTTTGGTTTGGGGGAGGGTGAAACATCCGAGCCACAGAAACGATTCTCCATTACTTTCCTTCATCAAGAAATCAGAGACAAGCGCCTCTCGAAAAGGTGCTTCTCGAAGCGAACTTTTTAATCTGAGGACAGATAAGATAAAGACCCCTTTGAGTTACCTGCGCGTCGATTGGTGGACAAGGAAGGTGTGTGTGCGTAGGCCGTAGGGAGACGGAGAGGCGGGTCAGGGGGGCGACTGGAGGACCGGATTCTCGTCCAGACATGGAGAGGACGAGATTTTGACATGTCGGATGCAAAGAGTAGGTCTGAGTTCTACTTTTTTTTTTTTTTTTTTTTTTTTATCTATGGCCTCGGTCCTCGTCCGTTATTTTTTTTTTTCCTCCTTTTTCGCTGGCGGCAGGTTGATTATGCGACGAGATAAGAAGTGTATGGGTTGAAATTTGTTCCTATTTGTTTGTTGAATTTTGTTATGGCAGCTTGCATGTACGTATATATGCGAGGAATGCATTTATAAATATACTTATCTCTCTCTCTCTCTCTCTTTCTTCAATATATACTATATATATATATTATATATATCATATATATATATATATATATATACTATATACACACACATATATATATATACATAGATACATACATATGTATAATATATAATCAGAAGTTAAACACATGTATATATGTCCTAGTCACTTAGCAAGACAGGTATATGAAGCCACAATAGGGACAAGACACAGGAGAAGCAATAGAAACTCATTCCTGAACATTCATAAACTTGAAAAGAAAAAGTTTATCATATTACTGACAAAAAAAAAAAAAAATAAAAAAAAAACTCACACAGGGGCATAAGTACATTCGTAACAATTCGAGTTCTGACATGCGCAGTAGTTGTCATGGAATGGTCCTTACAACGCCGTCAGAATATAAAGGCTTCCAGTATTATGTAACCTTATATGAAGTATTTAACCCAACAAATTCCTGTGACCTTGACATTCGACCTTTAAGGGTTACATTTGGTCATTTAATTACTTGGATAATGATCATAACTGATCAACATGAGGAGGATACCACAAACATGTAGCCACCCGTGAAGCATTTATGCTGCCTAAAATCACTGACCTTGACCCACACCTGTGACCCTTCTGATTTCGGCAACCCTTTAAGAACCTATTCTAGGTCTCCCGAACAAAAGGAAGCCCCTCCATTTGCCAGAATTAGGGCTAAGATTGTATACACCACTTCTTTCATTTATTCTATAGGTTTCTTCCGATGATGACATCTTCATTGCATTGCATCATAGGAAGTTTCCATTGCACTTCCCTCATTGGCTGAAACGATCATAAATGATTACGTCATGGAAAATTTATATCGTTTAAGATTCCGGTATCGCTTGTTGTTTTTTTTTTTTAATTCGCGCTACGCCGTTGTTACCTTAATACTATTCAAACTTTGCTCTTTTTTATATATTTTTTACACGTCTCAAAAACGCATATAACAGGGGGAGAGAGAGAGAGAGAGAGAGAGAGAGAGATTATACACGTCTCAAAGAAACCCATATAAACAGGAAATGGGGGGGGGGAGAGAGAGAGAGAGAATTATTTTGTAAATATAGTACATGCTTCAAAAAAACGAATGTAAACAGGAAGGAGAGAGAGAGAGAGAGAGAGAGAGAGAATTATTTTGTAAATATTGTACATGCCTAAAAGAAACGAATGTAAAGGAGAGAGAGAGAGAGAGAGAGAGAGAGAGAGAGAGAGAGAGAGAGAATTATTTTACAAACTGTAAATATTATATATGCGCCTAAAGGTATGAATGTAAACAGGAGAGAGAGAGAGAGAGAGAGGAGAGAGAGAAGAGAGAGAGAGAGAGAGAGAGAGAGAGTTTTTCTACCTCACCCTTCCGTGCACTCGACTATTATCATGATTTGAAGAACGTAATCGTCGGCGGACATGCGTGCGTCGATATAAGAGAGAGAGAGAGAGAGAGAGAGAGAGAGAGAGAGAGAGAGAGAGAGAGAGATATGCTAAAAGTGCTCTCTCAAGATATCTAACTTCCTGATGAGATTGAAGCCTTGACGACGTAGTGTGGATCCTGGATAATTCGATTATTACTTTTTCTCGTGAATTTTAATAATATTCCTATAAATTTATGACGACTTACCAACTAGATGGTCTCTTCTGGCAGGGATTTTCATTGATAACTCCTTCGGAACATACGCGAGCATAGCACATCGTCGCAATTTGAGTCATATATATATATATAGTATATATATATATATAATCTATGTTATATATATATATATATATATATATTATATATATGCAATATAAAAAAAAAACACCGTATCGTGCTTCTAAGAAATCATTAGAAGGATCCATCAGTAATAATATCCTTGTTTATCGAGACGAAATATATTTGTGGAAATATTTCCACAAAAAAAGTTTCATCTGGATAAACAAGATTTTACTGTGGATCCTTCTATTGACCGTATAATATATAATAATATAATATATATAATATAATATAAATTATTATATATATATATATATATAGACAGTATATATATATACAGTATATATATATATATATATATATATCTATATATATATGATGTGTGTGTGTGTGTGTGTGTGTGTGTGTGTATATATATATATATATATATATATATATATATATATATATATCAAAAGAAGGATCCACTGTAATATCCTTTTTTATCCATTTATCCAGATGAAATTTTTTTGTGGAAATAATATTTCCACAAATATATTTCGTCTTGATAAACAAGGATATTATTACTGTGGATCCTTCTATTGATTTAGAAGCACGATATGGTGTATATACTTATACGGTGTATATAAGTATTACTACATCTATATATTTATATTATAATATACATATATTTATATTTATAGATATAATAATTATTAATATATATATAAATATATATATATATATATATAACTATATATATATGTGTATATATATTTGTGATGTGTGTGTGTGTGTGTGTGTGTGTGTTGTGTGTGTGTACGTGAGTTACACTTCAACAAGCATTTCTGGGAACTCTTCAATAAGCGAAGCCACCCTCAGTCATGTAATGTCGTCAACACTTCGGACGCTCCAAGACTTTGTTTAACCCTGATGGTCGTGTTATTCATGAGGCCTCGCTGCTGCCTACTTCTCCATTCAACCAGTTTCAAATGACATCAATCCTTTCCCTCATCTTCCGCATTAACGAAATCTGGAGACGTTTGCATTTACTAACATTTCCTTCTTCCGGTTCTCCGGCCGTGTTGGTATGATTGATTGATTGGATATGGAATTTAGGCCAATGGCCAAGCACTGGGGCCTATGAGGTCAGTCAGCGCTGAAACGGAAACTGACAGTAAAAGGATTAATAGATGTAACAGGAGGAAAACCTCTAAGCAGTTGCACTATGAAGCAATTGTTAAGAGAGGGTGGAAAGTAAGATGGAAGAAAGAGAATATGAAAGGAGGTACATTAAAAGGAACGAAAGGGGTTGCAGCTATGGGCCAAAGGGACGCTGCAAAGAACCTTAAGTAATGCCTACAGCGCACCGCATGAGGTACGCTGACGGCACTACCCCCCTAGGGGACAGTGTTGGTATGTCCTTAGAATTAGTGGACATTCACCTAACTTATAATAATTATTGACCATCATATAAATCTCGTCTCCTCAGGATAGGCTTAAATTAGCGTTCATAAATTCTGAATATTGCGGGGAAACAGGCTATCTACTACGCTTGATAAGAGTGAGCTTTCTCGTTAAATCCCCAATACCAAGTCTTAGCAATTTGTGTATTTTTCTCAATTTTAACAGCGATAAACTGAGCTTTATCACGAATCGCTCGTCATCGTACTTTCATTTCACTCTTGTTTTGTTTTCAATTATGTCTTTAATAACTGGAACGTATTAAAGTTAATGTCCTTCGAGACACCAACGTTTGACCAAGATTTCGCTCACACACGAACAGACTCGGTAAACACAAACATCTTAATTTAACTTATGCTTGTCAAGGCAAAAGAGACGCCTCGTCATTTAAAAGGAAACGAACCAGAAGTGTGTGTGTGTGTGTGTGTGTACAGACATAAAAAGAAATTAGCGTCAGATTTCAGGATATTCAGTCAATTGATACTGGCGATATTTTTACATCAGTGTTCAGCTTTTTTTTTTTTAAGCTGACAGGAAGTATAGCTCGGTAAATATGCATGAGAGAGAGAGAGAGAGAGAGAGAGAGAGAGAGAGAGAGAGAGAGAGAGAGAGAGAGAGAGAGAATTATCAGGCCAGTTTAGCCTTTTTCATATTTTTCGTTACCTTATATTATCATGACACCATTTGCAAACGCTTCGGCTGGTAAAGTCTTCAAAAACAAACGCTACGAATACTACCGAGACAAAATTCCGGAACTTATCTGGCATAAGACCGCAAATTCCTTTAATTACTCTGCAAAACACCAACTACCTTCAATTTCAGGCAATGGCTTCTGAAAAGGGGAGCGAAGAGAATCTCTCTCTTTCTCTCTTGGCAAACTATTTTCAATTCCTGGCAATGGCTTACGAACAGGAGAACGAAGAGAATCTCTCTCTCTCTCTCTCTCTCCTTGGCAAACTCATTTTTCATTCCTCGGCAATGGCTTCGAACAGGAGAACGAAGAGAAATCTCTCTCTCTCTCTCTCGCTCTCTTCTCTCTCTCTCTCTCCTCTTGGCAAA
>NC_087216.1:16723828-16861328 GCF_015104395.2 Macrobrachium nipponense | reverse complement strand
TCCCCTTCATTTTTCTCCCAAATCCCACCCCGCCAAAAAAGGTAAAAAAAAAAATAATGATAAAATAAAATGTTGATGAAGAGAACACCGTTGCTTTATTACGAAGTTTACAGTCATAATTATCTTATATTTGATAGATTTCTGTGATATGCTTAACTTACATCATTAGACTACAAAAGACTAGCGGACAATAGCAAATTTGAATTTGGTTCAGATTCCTAACATTATTTAAGAATGTATAATTTGCAACAGCCCACCATGGCCCCCCTAAATTCTTGCCATGGTCCCCAGGTTGAGAACCACTCTAAGAACTCGGAAGGATCGTGGAATGCAGCATCCTCTTACTTAAGACTTTAAATCACTGCACATGTAATCGCCATCAAAAGACGGATAATTTGGGAAAAACTGTACACAAGAGATCATGACGGGCAAGTCCCTTGGGGAACTCCCTCGCGCTCAGTAAGGAAGGAGTGGCTCCCAACCTCGCCTTTTCGTTTACTTCCTTTGAAGGATTTGTATGTTTCTCTTTCTCTGACCTCTTCTTTATGTAGCTTTGGTTTCATGTTTGAGTAGAAGCAAAAATAAATGCGTATTTTTAGTTTTTACTTCAGAATCTGTGTGGACAGATAGGTTTGTGTAATTGTACGCTAAACTATGTTAGGGAAGATACAGAGTGACAATTAGAAATGTCATCGAATTGAACTGAATATAGAATTTAGGCGCCAAAGGCCAACCACTGGGACTTATGAGGCATTCAGCGCTGAAACGGAACTTGACAGTAGAAGGTTTGAAAGGTGTAACAGGAAGAAAACCTCAAAGCAGTTGCACTATGAATCAATTGTTAGGAGAGGGTGGAAAGTAAGATGGAAGAAAGTTAATATGAAAGGAGGTACAGTAAAAGGAACGAAAGGGGTTCCAGCTAGGGGCCGAAGAGATGCTGCAAAGACCCTTAAGTAACGTCTACAGTGCACCGCATACAGTGCACTGATGGCGCTAACCCCCTACAGGAAGAAATGTCATTCGACCGAAACGTTTTAATTAAACAAAGAGAAAAAGGAGGCGTTGGAAATCTGAGTCCTAGCCCACAATCGTCAAAGCAACTGAAAACATTCGACAAACTGAGAAAGATATTTCCTTTCTTATCCCTAATAATGTGAACTGAGCAAAGATTGATAAAAAAAGAAAAATAAATCTAAGCCCTTTATCACATCCGTTAATCCGCACTGGCGTAAGCCTACTTGTAAATGATTACACCCCATGTCCAAAGGTGACCTGGGGTTGGCGCCGATAGTGACCTAAGGTGACCTTTACCTGAAGCTTTGCAAAAGGATACAGGTTTATCCTAAATTTTGAAGAGGCAAAGTACAGTTCATACTTGTCGTAAATTAACAGCATTTTTAAAGATTCTTGTGCTTTACAATTTTTCTATATACATATAATGATAACTTGTTTTTTATGCATTATGGAGTTGGTTAGTTCTAAAAAGTTTTAAATACAACACTTATTCAACTATCTGTGATTTGGGATCAACGATAATTTCTGCTGAAACCCTCTTGAGGTATACAGTGTGTGTGTGTGTGTGTGTGTGTGAGCCCATGCTTGTGGGAGGGAGGGGGATAGGTGAGAGATAAGGTAAGGTAGGGGTAGTGGAATACGTGGGAGAGGGAAGCGAGTGTCCTCAACCTTAAGTAATCAGAGTATCTATGCCAATGCATCATTCCCCTTCAAACATCTCACATAATCACAAAAGAACCGATTACGTGGAATTCACTGATATACCCGCGTATATGGAGGCCCTTACCTGGGTACAGCGGAATTACTCTTCTGGGTAATGTTTTATCAGCTAACTTACGGTCATTATCTGAAAAGAAAGGGTAAAAAGTTAATCCAGTTGATTGACGTTGAATTAATTGGTAATGTGATAATCAACTTGGTAACTGGTGGTTAACATTTTGGCATAAGTCTCTCTCTGTCTCTCCGTGTACTTTTAACTAAAACACCTCTCTGTTTTATCTATTAAAACATCTGTCTTTGTTTTATCTACTGAAACATCTCTCTTTGTTTTATTCACTAAAACACCTCTCTCTCTCTCTCTCTCTCTGTTTTATCTACTAAAATATCTCCCTTTGTTTCATCTACTAAAACGCCTCTCTCTCTGTTTTATCCACTAAAGCATCTCTCTCTGTCTTATCAACTAAAGCCTCTCTCTCTTTGTTTTATCTACTAAAACATCTCTCTCTCTCTTTGTTTTATCTACTAAAACACCTTTGTTTTATTTACTAAAACATGTCTCTCTTTGTTTTATCTACCAAAACATCTCTGCCTCATCCACTGAAACATCAACCTCTTTGTTTTATTTACTAAAACATCTCTCCTTTTGTTTTATCCACTAAAACATCTTTGTTTTATCTCCTAAACATCTCTGTTTTATCAACTAAACCAGCTCTCTCTGTTTTATCTACTAAAACACCTTTGTTTTATTTACTAAAACATCTCTTTTTGTTTTATCCACTGAAACATCTCCCTCTTTGTTTTATTTACTAAAACATCTCTCCTTTTGTTTTATCCACTAAAACATCTCTCTTTGTTTTATCTACTAAACATCTCTTTGTTTTATCAACTAAACCAGCTCTCTCTGTTTTATCTACTGAAACGTCTCTCCCTTTGTTTTATCCACCAAACGTCTTTGTTTTATCCACTAAAACATCTCTCTCTGTTTTTATCTAATAAACCTCTCTTTGTTTTAACCACTAAAACATCTCTCTCTCTCTCTCTCTCTCTGTTTTATCTACTAAAACATCTCTCTCTTTGTTTTATTCACTAAAACATCTCTCGTTGTTTTATCTACTAAAACATCTTTATCTACTAAAACTTCTCTTTGTTTTATCCACTAAAACATCTCTCTCTCTTTGTTTTATCTAACAAACCTCTCTCTGTTTTTAACCACTAAAACATACCGCTCTCTCTCTAACTTTGTTTTATCCACTAAAACATCTCTCTCTTTGTTTTATTCACTAAAACATCTCTCTTTGTTTTATCTACTAAAACATTTTTATCTACTAAAAAAAACTTCTCTTTTTTTGTTTTATATCACTAAAACATCTCTCTCTGTTTTATCTACTAAGACATCTTTGTTTTATCCACTAAAACATCTCTCTTTCTTTTATCTACTACACCATTTCATCCTCTATCTCTTTGCACTACCTATAACATCATCATCATCATCTTTCTCTCTCGCTCTCTCTCTTGCTACCTCCCCCAACCCAACCCCAACGACCGATAAGTGATAAAAGGAACATGACCAAACACACCACAGCGAGAGCCGCCGCTGTCCTACACGAATATTCGATCTAAGGATTTAACCCAGGTCTTATCAGAATGACCTACATTGGGCGCCGTTATCACGTGGCAAGGCATGGGGTTTTCCCCACGCGTTTTCCTGGTCAATCCTACGATATTTCAAGGTCTAGTGTGTGACAGGAAACTTCCAGAGGTCCACAACAGTCCCTTTTATTCGTATTCACACCTTACCATACATAAGGACCACCCATTGAATTGAATTGAATTGAATATAGAATTTAGGCCAAAAGCCAAGCACTGGGACCTATGAGGTCATTCAGTGCTGAAACGGAAATTGACCGTTAAAAGGTTTGACATGTGTAACACGAGGAAAACCTCAAAGCAGTTTCACTATGAATCAAGTTTTAGAAGAGGGTGGAAAGTAAGATGGAAGAAAGCAGATATGAAAGGAGGTACAGTAAAAGGAACGAAAGTGGTAGCAGCTAGGGCCTGAAGGCACACTGCAAAGAACCTTAGTAATTCCTACAGTGCACCGCATGAGGTCCACTGACGGTACTACCCCCCTACGGTAACAAACTACGAAATGAGCCGTTCAGTGAGTGTTAGAAACAGCAAGTAAAAAGCCTCTTCAAAGAGCGCGAACTCGACCATGGATTAAACAGAGAAGAAATAGAAGACTAAAAATGTCAAGAATATGCCGGAAAAAAATTTCAGTAACTCCATACCAGTTAGGAAAAGCATTTCACTTTGCCTAAAGGCCCCTCCTCGACAAACTCTGTTCGATGTGACGTCAGAAGCGGAGAAACAGCCAATAAGGGTCTGACTTTTCCCGCTTCTGACGTCACATTGAACAAAGTTCGAAGGGCAAAAGTCCAACCGTGTGGACGGGGGCTTGTTATGGTCTGTCCACGCAAATGCTAACTGGACGTGATTTAATTTCATTTCATTTCTAACCCACGCCCAAAGAAAGCAAGAAGAAACGAAAGCAAGAAGGATGGGCTGAATCACCAAAGAAGCAATAGACGTCTTCCCAG
This sequence comes from Macrobrachium nipponense, assembly GCF_015104395.2. Lineage (NCBI taxonomy): Eukaryota > Metazoa > Arthropoda > Malacostraca > Decapoda > Palaemonidae > Macrobrachium > Macrobrachium nipponense. The sequence continues at coordinate 16,856,994 of NC_087216.1, read as the reverse complement.
CTTTTGAGCGGAAGAAGAAAGACTATGCCAGCTATGAAACGAGCTTTGCAATTTGTTTAATAGTTACTCCATGGATATGTGTTGTTGAGTGTCTGTCTACGAAACCGAAGTCTCACTGATAAAAGTGCGCGCAACGATTTACGAAGAGCGTAGGTTTAAATGATTCTTACAAGGCAAAGCGGTTAATGTTGTAGATGTTTCCTACACAGGGGTTCATTCTTGTTTCAGAAAGTAATGATGAATGGGGCAGTGGCCTTTTCCTATTCACTCTGGAGCCATTCCCTATTAAGGGAAAACGACATATATATATATACATATATACGTATGAAATCCATAACTGTTAAGATTCTCTCTCAAAAAAAAATCCTTAATGCATTATTTCAATCCTTGGATTTACAATAATTATAGAATTACGAAGCTCTTATCGTCAGAGGCGCCAACAATTTAGGTTAACTTATATATACCATCACAAGGTTGACAGATAATCAGGCATGTAACACTTCCCTTCAAGAGAACCAGTGTGCATCGTTAGAGCGGCACTTTTCATTAAGAGAGAGTAGGAGCAACATTTGGAAAATGGATCATAAATATTCGCCCACCCTTACATCGGGTCATAACATGACCTTAACAATGAACAAAAACAATATGGCGTTCTGTCCCATCCTATTTCGAATCCAGGTAAAAAAAAAAAATAAGTAGAAAAAAAAGTCACAGGAAAAAAACTTCCACCGGAAAATAAGCCACATTATTCTTTCCTAGAAAGTAGTAGAAGCCCATTGGGGATTTATTTTCTTTAACTCGGTATGTATCCACCTTTGCGTCGTAGTAAATAAGTATATCTTACTTTTACCAGACCACTGAGCTGATTAACAGCTCTCCTAGGGCTGGCCAGAAGGAATAGACATTTTTACGTGGCTAGGGACCAATTGGTCACCTAGCAACGGGACTTACAGCTTATTGTGGGATCCGAAATACCTTATAGAGAGGAATAAATTCCTCCGATTCCGCGTTGACCGAGCCGAACCTTTACTGCGTGTTCAGTACAAGCTCGTTTAGGGATGGCTAAAAACAAACAAAAGACTGTAAATATCATTAAGATAATGTTGAAAGTAAAGTTGAAGCACTTGTTAGGTAAGCGGAAAGTAAGATTAAAGAAAAGTAATATAAACAGAGGTACAATTAAAGGAATTAAAGGGGTTACAGCTAAGGGCCGGAGGGACGATGCAAAGAACCTTAAGGTGCGTCCACACGGTCGAACAATGTCCGACGGACAAACATTGTTACCATTTCATAGGCGAAGCAGAATGACGTCATAAGCGTTAAAGCTATGGAAGAAGATATGGCAACAAACAGTGGTACCAGATGAGGTTGTATACAACTGTGTTTTACTCTGATCACAAGGCAAAGACCGGCAGACAATTGTTAACTGGTAACAATGTTTGTCTGTCGGACATTGTTCGACCGTGTGGATGCACCAAAAAAGATAACGCCTACAGTGAATGGCGTGAGGTGCACTGACACGCTACCCCCATAGATTATTATTATTATTTGTTTAAACAGCCACTTCCGACTAAGTCCAATCGGCTGTACCCCCCATAGAGGGTCATGTTAACATACATGATGGATTTCCCCAACGTTGGACTTAGGCAGTTAGGACATTCTCCCCTTTTCTAAGCCCTTCCTGAGCTGCCAGCGTTTGATCTACCAGTTATCAAAGTCAATAATGGCCAGGCTTTTGACAGATGCAAGACGTGATAACGCCGTCGTTTCGAGAGGCTAATGGAACCCGCACAAAAAGAATGCGATAAAAAAAAAAGATAATGCGATAATCAGACGAATGAAAGGCGAGAGCTTATCTTGTGATATCCCCCTCTTTTTATCTTCAATCTTCTGCTACGGAAGCCGCTCCTGATTCGGTGTATGGATATAGTCAAGACCAATATTGTATTGGCCTTTGGATATGGTCAAATACTCGTTTATGACTTTATCATCCCCGTCCACCATAAATTAAAGCGACTTCTTGTGATTTTTTTTTTCTGACTTTATTGAGTCGAGTTGAATATAGAATTCAGGCCAAAGGCCAAGCACTGGGACCTATGATGTCATTCAGCGCTGAACAGTAAAAGGTTTGAAAGGTGTAACAGGAGGAAAACCTCAAAGCAGTTGCACTATGAATCAAGTGTCAGGAGAGGGTGAACAGTAAGATAATATGAAAGGAGGTAAAGTAAAAGGAATGAAAGTGGTTGCAGCTAGGGGCCGAAGGCACGCTGCAAAGAACTTTAAGTAATGCTACAGTGCACGGCATGAGGTCCGCTGACGGCTGACTATTACCGGTCACCTAAACAGCTGGGGTGGACCTGCGTTAAACATGATTTTGGCCGTATTAATAACTCATTCTGGACGTAATGTCATCCGAGACTTTGTTGTGCCTACAAAATATACGCATTCATCCTTTCAGCAGAATTGAGAAGATTTAGATTTCTTGGGCATTGCTTCCTCCACAGATATTATGAAATACTGTACCGATTGATTCCAAGTCTCAAAGCTCATTATAACATTGATAATGAAAGACTTTTTCATCAACAAGGATTAACGAAGTCGTTGGGTTCTCATTGTACTTACATATGACAGCACAATGAGGATACAGGGAACAACTCCGCGAACTAAAGTGTAAGGTACTAAATAGTCCAGTCAATTTCGAACCCTAACCTAATAAAATATGTCCTAGTGCATCCAAGAGATTCAAATCTAGCCGAGCTTTCAGGCCTACTGTCATTACTGTTTGATCAATATTTGATATTCGCGGTTGAATAACACTTTCCTTCACTCAAGACAATTATAGGGTATTCAGCAATAACATTTGCAAAGGAAGGACGTTGCGAATTGCGAATTTAAGTTTAAAAGTTATAAAATACAAATTCTGAAAGGTTCAGCTATGACCTGACCTCTTACCCAATGCCAATGTGTTAATAATTTCAAGGCGATAGCAAAGATTTCGTTATCTAGAACCCAGATGGTAACAAATACCCATAGTTAAGAATTAAATCGTTATCTGGGTACTTCGCGATAATTAGAATAATGGATGATGGACGGTTTGGTGTTTTAACGTTACATGGAACCAGTGGTTATTCAGCGACAGGACCAACGACTTTACGTGACTTCCTAACCACGTAGAGATTGAACTTCAATCACCAGAAATACACATCTCTCACACCTCAATGGAATGCCCAATAATTGTACTCGCGGCCACCGAGGTGGCAGGCCAATATAATTAAAAACTTAAATGCTATAGGATTCCCCGATCACTGGGTAATCCCCAATTACTTAACACTAATAAGTGGTCCGTTGGACTTCCTGTAACCAATTCAGTCACCACCCGTATGAAACTAATGACACCACCTTCGATAAGATAAAATTCCTGAAATACGAATGGATACCATCGAAGTCCCTCAATTAGCATAGATAACTACATAGACCGGCGAACTTCTAGAAAAAAGTGAACCTAGCACAGCGATAGTTAGCAGGTCTTCCAGGTAAGCTTATTGGGAGCTTCCTCACATTAACAACTAGTTCCTGGAGTGCCTCCAGCTCACTACCGTTTTTTCATTTAAACTAACGAAATTGCTTAAAAGTATCATTAAAGAATCCCAAACCATTCAAACCTAACATCCCGATGGATAATGTCCCACAACCTCAATTCAAGCACTCCATAACTTATGTTCACGGAAACTTTCGAGGTCATATAATCCAACTTAATACCTTCCATGACTTGTGGATTTGTGCTAAAATTCGCACAGCCCCTACTTCAGCTAAAAAGCCTTTTTCAGTCATTCGATATAGTTCAACCATAACCCTACCATTAGATGTTACTCAACTACCACTACTTTCCTCCCTATACCACTTCATAAAGCAAAACATTCAAACCTCAAGTCTGAGCTGGCAACTCCATTTATGCATTGATTTGACTACAGCAGTTTCTTATGTGAAACATTGCCAATCTAGTACTCAAAGACAACCAGTAATTGTCTTAACTGGATTAAAATGTTCAGTAACCAAAGAAAAAAAGTGCTAAAAACCTTTGATGCCAATCTGAGGTTAAATTTAATTCATAATTAGTTACCAATCTTATTTACTAGACTAAAAGGCATGTCTATATACAAATGCATTAGTTACACATTTCTTACCATCAAAATTCAGCTTTATCTGAAAACCATTGAACTCTGGTATAAAGCACGAGTGTGTTGAGATTTGACATAAGATGGATATCCAGCAAGCAATGCTCAACTCCATTGCTTGCTTTCATATAAGAGATACTTAGAATCTTTGTCTTGTTACACTGTGTTCCCAAGTTATTTTATAGCAAATCCCAATGAGAACATTTAAAGCCTGTAGTAAGAGCACCGCCCAGCCATTCCGGAACTCGCGATGGCCAGATTCCTATGAAGAAAGGCTTCCAAATTTAAGTTACTTCAGACCGATTTGTGTTTCATCAGTAGATTCGGGGCTCTCAGCTCTACAGTAATGTTCTGATAAGTCACAGTTTCCTGGTTTGTCATGTAGCAATGTGCTTCTTACCATCAGAAGCTGCCGAAAGAATTAAATTATCAGTTCCGTAAAATTGGTTATGCAAACTTAAAATACGCGCAAACCTTAAAATCTTGAGACCTAGGATAAATTATAAAAGTTTCTTTTCATACTTTGTGGAATATTTTTGTATTTTTTTTTTTTTTTCCGCAAGCCCCCTCATGACGTACGGTAGACAAAGTCTACCGTACGCCATGAGGATATCCTCACCCTTCAGGGACTCCGCCCCTGAAGGGGGAGGATGGGCTTGCATATTTAAAGGCTTTACTAATAAAGGAGTGTTCATTACCTCTTGCTTTTGAAGGAAAAATATTTACCAATCGTCCCAGGAAGTATGCTTGTCTTCAACCCATAACAAAACTTAGACCAACGTCAGTCAGGATTCACAAATCTGAAAAAAATATAAAGAGAACCTTAGCTACAACAGAAAGATATAGAAATTTAAAATATTCACCTATTAACGTATGGACAACATGTTGAATCAGTAAGCAAACGACTGGACAACTCATACAACAGTCTCATAATACAAGATCAATGTGACTGCACAGCTAACAACAATTTCATAATAAAAATCAAATTCACAATTACCCAAACCAGTAGACTACCACGGTCCACCGGCCAGTAACACACGTCTTATACTGGACACTCTCGACGGCGTCACAACAACCCCCAAACGAGCCCTCAGCGATGAAAACACCAACACGTTGATCCGCAAATGATCAGACACAGGCCTGTAGGCTGTAACGCTCACTGCTTTGCTATGGAAAATCAAGGACGCTCAAGCAGCGCCTTCCGTCAAGCGAAGCGAACGGCCGATAGATGGCGGTAGCGAATAGCAAGCCAGCGACATAAGATAGATCCTTCGGACCGAGCTCTCTCATCGGATTTTGATAGCCTACTATACACAACAGACTGACTTATTATAAAAAGGCTTGATCCTTGGAACAGAGCTCTGACATAGGATTTTGATAGCCTACTATACAACAGAGACTGACTTATAGAAAGGTTTTAATTATGATAACGGTTAGTCATTCAATTAAAAGTATTACTACAGGCAATGGTGAAATGCATCATGTATAGGTAAGTGTGATCTAGGGGCTCACTAATGCAAGCGCGATGCGAAATTATGAATGAAGGCAATAGGATTATATGCACCCAGAACGTTATATTACTATATAATTATAATATTGTATTATATTTATATATATGATATATATATATTATTAATATGCTATATATAATATATATATTACATATATATATATATACTATATTATATATATATATCTTATTCCCAAGCCTAAACTATAACTTGTGGACCGGAAATGACAAAGATGTGAAATATAACTTTTACTGTTTTTCAGTTTGAAAAGTGTTTATCATCGAAGCTGGTTCCGTGTTAGATATAATTACGATGTTTCATTGAGAAATGTTTGCCAGCGAAATTGATGAGAAAAATGTTTGCAGCAGAAATTTAGATATAACTCTGCCTTATCGTTGCTTGATTTATAACGTTATGATAATGGTACTGGGAATAACAATGTTTACCACTGTACGTCATGTGAACGACATATATGAAACAATATCTTAGGAAAATGAAGAGAAATCACTATTAGAGAGGAAATTCTTGGAAGGAACGAACGAACTCTTCATAGAAATGACTCTGTCAATAACATTAATTCCATAGATGCTGACAGAGTGGGTATAAGATATATATATATATCTATATACATATATATATATATATATATATATATATATATATATATATATATATATATATATATATATATATATATATATATAAGTATATCCTCTCTACTATCATTATTGTAAACGTTACAAATCATTGTCTAACATGAATTATTACTCGGGCACAATAGGTGTTTTATATATATATATATATATATATAATATATATATATATATATATATATTATATATTATATATATATTTATATATATATATAAAACACACATATTGTTGCCTGAGAAATATTACCATGTTAGACAATGATTTGTAACGTTACAATAATGATACTGGAGAGGATATACATATATATATATATATATATATATATATATATATATCTATATATATATATATATATATATATATATATATATCTTATACCCACTCTGTCAGCATCTACGGAATTAATGTTAATGACAGAGTCATTTCTATGAAGAGTTCGTTCGTTCCTTCCAAGAATTTCCTCTCTAATAGTGATTTCTCTTCATTTTCTTAAGATATTGTTTCATATGTGTCGTACACGTGACGTTCAGTGGTAAACATTGTTATTCCCAGTACCATTATCATAACATTATAAATCAAGCAACGACAAGGCAGAGTTATATCTAAATTTCGGCTGCAAACATTTTTCTCATCAAACATTTCCGTTGCATCTACAACTACGTCTGGTTCGCTGACAAACATTTGCCAATGAAGCATCGTAATTATATCTAACACGGAACCAGCTTCGATGACAAACATTTCACTAAGAAACAGTAAAGTTATAATCACATCTTTGTCATTTCCGGCGACAAGAATAGATTAGGCTGGGAATATGATACGATTGACAGTTTACAGACTCAGGATAATGTTTATGAAAGAGTTGACTCATAAAGAAAAGTTAATTCCACAATTGGGTAAAAAAAAAAAAGTGGCATTTGTAAGCTATGCTTTAAGTTATATTTAATCTAATCTATTAAGATAAAGTTCCCCCTAGGGAAGGATGCCGTCAGTACACCTCACGGGGTGCACTGTAGGCATTACTTAAGGTCATTTCTTTTACTGCACCTCCATTCATATTATCTTTCTTCCATCTTGCTATCCACCCTCTATTAACAATGATTTCAAAGCGCAACTGCGAGGTATTCCTCCTTTTACACCTTTCAGGCCTACCTACTCTTATTTTCCAGAGCTGGATGACCTTATCGACCCCAGCGTTTGGGGGCTGTGGTCTAAACTCTCTATTCCGTTATATTCCTGATGGGGGAAAATTCAAAGCATGCCACTCCTGGGACATTTTAAAAGTTACATTTAACCATTGGAGGCGAAGTTACCTTTCCCCAGCTACTGGTACCGACAGGTCATTATTCCTTGCAGTCGTGCAACCTCTCGATTGATTAAAATACTCGCATTTGACGGCACCAGAGTCACACCCGAGCGACACCTTAACTCCTTCATCCTTCCCGTTATCGCAGCAGAGATAAAGAGTCGAGGAGATCATTTTTATCAGGTATACAAGTTTGATGCAGCCACACTCTGGCTCGGTCTGTCATTGCAATTAGTGGTGTGGATGACGTTCCCCCGTCGCTGCATACGATCCGCCTCTTAGTGGGTAGTAGTACTCAGATTCTTCTGTACTCGTCTTTTTGCAGATTCCAGAACTTGGAGATGGTGCCAGCTGACCGGAGCGAGTCTCAATGTAACCGCCTCGTTTATCATGCTGTCACCACGTAAGAAACTTGACTAGGACTGGCATGTGTCCTGGAAATTATCGCTGTTTCGAGAAGCTGGGGCTGCTGCTGCTGCTGTGGACGGTGACTCAACATTTGGACTATAGCGCATACCCTTCGATCTATACTACAGGAAACCGATTCTACTCACGCTGAGAAACATTACGACGAATGGCACGCCATCCGGAGTCAGCAGGATAAGCTCTGGACCGATTCCCCAAAGACAGCTCTCAGGAAGTGGTTCACACAACAGTCCCAATTCAGCGTCTCACAAGCGCAGGGCAGAACACGAAAGTCGAGAAACTGGCTATAAAAGAAGGACGCCCCTCAACGAGTCGACATGGAGGCGGTGTTGTTTCTCCACAGCGAAGAAGACGGCGGCAATTCTACCTGCAACTACACAGCTTCCAGGTGCTGCGAGTCGAACCTCAAGCCTGAAAATTGGTCCCTCGTGTTGGGAATGTTTGTCACCTTCTTCGTGATCGTCGTGGGAACCTCTGGAAATCTAATGACGCTGTGCACCCTCGCCCACCAGTTCTCCATGAGGCGAAGACATAGGTGAGGAAAAGACTTTTGTTGTGATGTATAATATATATACATTAATATATATATTAACTAATATATATATATAGATATATATATATATAAATATATATATGTGTGTGTGTGTGTGTGTGTGTGTGTGTGTGTGTGTGGGTGTGCGTGTGTGTGTTGGTGTCTGTATACGTATGTATATGTGTATGTGTGTGTGTGTGTGTATAAAGACAATCTTCATACATACCCTCTGAATCACTTTTTCTGGATTTCACCACAAGAACTACGGCAAAATAAACGGTAAGCTTTTCAAAATCCTCAGCACTTTAAAAACAGTGATGACACCAACATCATGAAACGTTATTGTAAAAAAAAATAATAACTCATAACACGAACAACCTTAGGCGTCCTGCGAAACGTTTCAAGTGAAAGGTACTTTCGGAGATTCTTATTTCATAACTTCTCGAACAATAAAAGTATTTAGATGACATTTACCCGCTTGGATCAGTTATTCACTTTGATTTATCTGTGTAAGCATTAGCGTAACGACTCAACCATGCTTCCACGAAATTTTTCATATCTAGCATCCGATACGATGCTGAATTGCAGACAAATCTAAAATTAAAGTCTCACTGCGTTCTGTGGCCAACTTCCAAAAAAAAAAAAAAGTTTACGAAAGTCAAGTGCAGAGATACGCTTTCTTTAAATCAACGACACCCGTTCTCTCGTGACGGGGAGTCAAAATAAACAAACGCCAATTAAAAAAAAAAAAAAAAAAAAAAAAAAAAAAAAAAAAAAAAAGCAACTGATAATGACGGTGGCACTGATAATTTACAGTAAAAGGATTGAAAGGTGTGACAGGAAGAATATCTCAAAGGAGTTGCACTACGAATCAATTGTTAGGAGAGGGTGGAAAGTAAGATGGAAGAAAGAGAATATGAAAGGAGGTACAGTAAGGGAAACGAAAGGGGTGTTGCAGCTAGGGGCCGAAGGCACGCTGCAAAGAACCTTAAGTAATGTCTACAATACAGCTCAGTGGTTAAAGTACAAATGATTAATCTTAACAAATTCAGTTATTTTGCTTTCATTTTCATTCAACACCAGCATTTCACACACACAACACACACGCACGCGAACACACACACACACACACACACACACACATATATATATATATATATATATATATATATATATATATATATATATATATAGATAGATAGATATGTGTGTATATACATACATTTATACATACATATATACATTCATACATACATATATATACAAATACGCGTGTGTCCACACAATTTGCAAATACAGGCTTACTCGGCATTTTGCATACGATTTTTTAACAAATCAATAATGGCATAACTATACGTAATTTGTTTATGAAAAAATGTTCAGTTCTCTAGCTTATTTCAAACACAGTAAACACAGGTAATCGGTAAACTTTCGGTATGTGACGCGTGATTTGGAAAATGATATCTCTCAGCAACTGAGACACGGAAATGAATCACTGATGAAAAATGCCAGCGGCTTCTTATCTCTCTCTCTCTCTCTCTCTCTCTCCTCTCTCTCTCTCTCTCTCTCTCTCGAATGAAGCCTCTCCATTCCTCCTTTAGTTATCCAATCCCCTTTCATCGATATTTCATGATTTTGTTGAATTTACTTTCCATTTCGGCAAAAAAGGGAAAAAAATCGAAGATGTTTCAAAGATATAAATAACCCTTTATCAAAAGCCATGCATATCGATTTGTAAAACTGACAAGTCGTTGTGGCTTTCCATGTTCACGTAAGGTCGCGAAATGACAGCAATTCATGACCATTTTCATCCTTTGTCATCTCCTTACCTTTTCAAAGGGCGTTACTTGCAGGATCTGCATGCTTGACCCCTTCGTTGTTTCTGCAGTTGATTGTAAGATGCCTGGTTCTCTTCCTACTCCCCGTAGTGTCTTGATTCTGTCTCATAGACCACGTCCTTTCTCTTGGTCATTTCCTCATTATTCGACAATTACGCAGATGGCCCATCTTTCCTTCTCGGCCTCTTCCATTGGTTCATTTCCGGTCGTGAATATTTTTATTTTCAGGAAGCAGAGTCAATTTGGCTGTATCTTCGTTCAAGCATGAGGAGGAGGAGGAGGAGGAGGAGGAGGAGGAGGAACATGTCTCCGTTGAGATCTTGATGGCGCGACCCTTCTCTGCTTTTTTATTTTCTTCCGTTTCTTTCGGCCTCGCAAAAATATTTAATCATAAACAAGTCTTGCGTCTTTGAGTTCAATATAAATGTTATTTTCAAATCAACAGCCTTGACAGGATCGCCAATACGAGGACGTGTATACTTACGCACGTATTTCTCTCTGAGAAACTCCAGCCGTGTACAGTACTACTCATCTGTATACTTTAGTAGACTCACATCAACCGTGCGTCTGATGTCTAGGCCAGTCCCTTACGACGCTCCTAATTGGCTGTTGATAAGCCAATCACAGGGCTGGGCACTCTCGGTCTCTCTCTCGAGAGAGTTCACATAGGCAGGATGTATGTTCCACCGCTCCTGAGGGATACGTCTTTCAAACGTATCCCTCAGGAGGGGTGGAACATACATCCTACCCGTGTGAACTCTCTCGAGAGACTGAGAGTTTTCAGTCCTGTGATTGGCTTATCAACAGCCAATCAGGAGCGTCGTGAGGGACTGGCCTAGACATCAGACGCACGGTTGATATGAATCTACTATAGCATACAGATGAGTAGTACTATACACGGCTGGAGTTTCTCAGAGAGAAATACGTACGTAAGCATACACGTCCTCGTATTGACGATCCTATCAAGGCTGTTGATTTGAAATTAATATTTGTATTAAATTCAAAGACGCAAGACTTATTTATGATTAGATATTTTTGCGAGGCCGAAAGAAACGGAAGAAAATAAAAAAAGCAGAGAAGGATCGCGCCTTCAAGATCTCAACGGAGACATGTTCCACCTCCTCCTCCTCCTCCTTGAACGAAGATACAGCCAAATTGACCCTGATTCCTGAAAACGATAAAATATACATGACCGGAAATGAACTAACGGAGGAGGCCGAGAAGGAAAGATAGACCATCTGTGTAATTGTCGAATAATGTGAATCTACTATAGTAGATTCACTCCTTTATAAGACAATCTGCTGTTGATATTTTTTCATGCCTCACGGAATACCAACACACCTTGGACAAGTTTGCATTATCATGTAACTGAATAAAGTTAAGTATATCTTAGTTTTACCAGACCACTGAGCTGATTAACAGCTCTCCTAGGGCTGGCCCGAAGGATTAGATATTTTTACGTGGCTAGGAACCAATTGGTCACCTAGCAACGGGACCTACAGTTTATTGTGGAATCCAAACCACATTATATCGATAAATGAATTTCTATCACCAAAAATAAATTCCTCTGATTCCGCGTTGGATGTAACTGAATAGCATCCTGCATGAACTGCTACTAAATATGGAAGTCATTGCTTGCTAACTGTTGCCCTTCGTCCATTTCCATAATCTCTGCTTTTGTAAGAAGAAGAGTTTGCTCATTTATTCACTTTCGTCTTTCAAACAAACCAACTGATGTATCTCTCTCTCTCTCTCTCTCTCTCTCTCATCTTGCTGGAGCAGAATTTTTTCTTTCTGTCTGTCTCCTGATCGTGGATATACCAATGTTTTATTTTAAGTTTTATCCATTTTTTTCTATTCTCTTTTGCTAGACTATATTATTATTCCCTTTGTGACCATCGTCGTCACAATAATATCTGTATCGCTATCACAACAAATGTCATAATAATCATTATTGTCGTTTTAACGTTTCAGTGCAAAAGAGAGAGAGAGAGAGAGAGAGAGAGAGAGAGAGAGAGAGAGAGAGAGAGAGAGAGAGAGAATATGAGTTATTTACAAGGGATCGAAAAAGATCGTAAAAGAAAAGATCGTAATTCTTATTCTTAGCCTCAAAGAAAATAGAAACTTTAAATAGTCTCTTAGTAAGGTTCGTTTTTCATGACATCCCCAAGCAATGAGCTCTTACGGCTGAACTGTCGAACTCCCAAAATTATTAATCTTTGCTGGGAATTAAGATTTGATGATGCCATTGAATGGGTTGCCCCGCCCGAAGGTTCTACACTTGATTAAAGAATAATTTCTTCTGGGGTACCCAGGTTCGAACCCTGGCGGGCCTTTCAGGGACGTATACCAGGGGGGATCTAAAGGTTACTTCGTCGTGCCCCAGCAACCTTACCTGTCTCTGGTGCATTCTATTTCTTAGTGGTAGGTTTCCAGGCCATGATAATGAAGCCTCCAGGCTACTAGGCAACGGATAGGGCCTAGCAGACAGTCTCTCTCTCTTAGTGGTAGGTTTCCAGGCGAAGGTAATGAAGCCTCCAGACTACTAGGCAACGGATAGGGCCTAGCAGACAGTCTCTCTCTCTTAGTGGTAGGTTTCCAGGCGAAGGTAATGAAGCCTCCAGACTACTAGGCAACGGATAGGGCCTAGCGGACAGTCTCTCTCTTAGTGGTAGGTTTCCAGGCGAAGGTAATGAAGCCTCCAGACTACTAGGCAACGGATAGGGCCTAGCGGACAGTCTCTCTCTTAGTGGTAGGTTTCCAGGCCATGATAATGAAGCCTCCAGGTTACTAGGCAACGGATAGAGTCTAGCGGATAGTCTCTCTTAGTGGTAGGTTTCCAGGCCAAGATAATGAAGCCTCCAGACTACTAGGCAACGGATAGGGTCTAGCGGACAGTCTCTCTCTTAGTGGTAGGTTTCCAGGCCAAGGTAATGAAGCCTCCAGACTACTAGGCAACGGATAGGGCCTAGCGGACAGTCTCTCTCTTAGTGGTAGGTTTCCAGGCGAAGGTAATGAAGCCTCCAGACTACTAGGCAACGGATAGGGTCTAGCGGATAGAGTCTCTCTCTTAGTGGTAGGTTTCCAGGCCAAGATAATGAAGCCTCCAGACTACTAGGCAACGGATAGGGTCTAGCGGACAGTCTCTGTCTTAGTGGTAGGTTTCCAGGCGAAGGTAATGAAGCCTCCAGACTACTAGGCAGCGGATAGAGTATGTTCTATGTACTGACGAGTTTCGCGACGATTTCAGATTCATCAAGGACTTCACGGCGGACACCGTATTCATCACGAACCTCGCCATCGCCGACCTCTTCTACTCAGCGATCAACTTGCCCTTCATCTTCACGACTTATTACAGAATATACAACGAAGTGAGTGTACGTAGTACTCTCCACTTTGCCAAACTACCGCAACCCTTCTGGGTTTGGCTACTTCCATTTACATATATGTGCAAAACGGGCACCTCGAGTTTAGTACCAGCCCCTGGGTGAGGGTGAAGTCAAACGTAAAACAATCATGACGCTAGAAACCATAAACATAGAGAAAAGACGTAAATATAAATAAAAACATGGACAAAAAGATGGTCAATATTCCGGTTGGCGACTGGCCGGAACCAGGCCGTGCTACCAGTTTCAAGTTTTGCCCCTAACTTTTTGTGGTATATATAAAAAAAAAACACATACACACACAGAGCTTTTATATAGCTCAAATAAAAATAAAACTACTTCCATGTTATCTTAAAAAACGGTAGCAGTTTCTAGTTTTACCATAAACTTTTTATATGTCAAAACAAGGCAAAGCTTTTACAGTGTTCAGATAAAAATGCTGCTTCCGTCTTATGCAAATCATCAAAGTCAGGCTTCTGTTTTGTTAACCAGGCAATGATCTCTTTTATTCTTCAATTGCAGGAGTGTCCTTGGAAAGTAGACAGTCTACCCTGCAAGGTCTCTGCTTTCCTTCGCTACGCCAACGCCATTTCTGAGTGGATGACGCTGGGTCTCATGGCCCTGGAAAGGTCAGTCAAGGTCGCTCTTCCTTTTGGACGATTTTATTATGACTGCTTCCGTTGCTAAGGTCATTCCTATTATCACTGAAATTCTTTCATCACCATCATCATTTCATAACATTCTAATGTAAATAAGCAGCTTCTATTGTCACAACAGTGTTACGGATTATGAGTTGAAAATACCACTGTAAATTAGTTTAGGTTAGGTTAGGTTAAGGTTAGGTCATGTTAGATTACGTTAATTCTACCGTAGACAGGTATCAAGTAGAGGCATTGACCTTTACTTAAGAAACCAAATGATGTCCAATAGTATAAATAAATAGGGATAACGCGATATTAAAGTTGCTAATTGTCAATGGCGTTTTTTTCTTTTGTATGAAGATGCAGTTGCTTCAAGGAAGGCCTCACATCATCTTGAATGAATAGATAAAATTATCTCCAAAGGTTAACGCTGCAGTCTGTAGCACACGACGAGCTTATCAACAAATACTCTGTGCGCATTTTCAAACCGGATATCCCTTCTTCTCGCCACGATTATCTCGACTATTAATTAAGTCTGTTATCACTTTGAGGATCGCACAAATACTCGCAGACTTTGTTTGCTTTTGCTAAACGTTTCCCGAAATGTTCGTGGAGGGAAAAGCCTGTGCTGGCTTCATGGAATGGAACAGAAAGAGTTTTGGCCAATGGCCTAGCACCGGGACCTAAGAGATCATTCAGCGCTGGAAGGGAAATTGAGAGCAGGTAGGTTTGGAAGGTGTAACTGGAGGAAAACCTCAAAGCAGTTGCACTATGAAATCATTGGTAGGAGAGGTAGGATAGAAAGATGGAAGTAAGATAATATGAACGGAGGTACAGTAAGAGGAATGAAAGGGGCTGAAGCTAGGGGCCGAAGGGACGCTGCAAAGAACCTTTAGTAATGCCTACATAGCACCCCGTGATGTGCACTGATGGCACTAACCAAACCCCCAACGACCCTCCCTCCCCCCACCCCCACAAACACACGGAGGTTCTTACTCAGTGCAAACTTAATCTGACAATAAGCAACAACATTCTCGAGGAATCCAGGTTACGGATTCGGTCATTTCCCGTCGGGCTTCATAACTTTCGTTGAAAAATTAATTAAGCCCAAAGTCTTGGAAAAGGTCTTAGTCAATGCTAGAGCTGTGAAGACAGACTGACCAGACAGAATATAGCTAATAACTTTTTCAGACTAGCCAGAATAAAGAAAGCGAGGAGGCTGATGAGCTGGATGACATTACCTCATAACTAACCTTTTTCATTCCGTTTTCCTTTCCTGGTACGTGTCACATATCATACCCTTGATATTCTAGGGTCCAGAACATTATAAAAAAAAAAGTCTGAAGCAAATGTTGAATGATCACATGTTAAGGGATGATTTTCATAATGGAATTAAAATAATTGGTTTATCGACAGTGCCTCTCAACAGCTTTGTTTTCTTTGAGCCATAAGGCCTCGTCCACACGACCGAGCTTTGCTCGACTAACTTTGTTCGATGTGACGTCAGAAGCGGAGAAACCGCGGCAAAGTTCTGACTTTTCTCGCTGTTTCTCCGCTTCTGACGTCACATCGGACAAAGTTCGTCGACCAAAGCTCGACCGTGTGGACGGGGCCTAAGACCTCTTTACTACAAGACCCCGTCCCGGTCCATCCCCAACTAACCCCTCACCCTCCACACACATACTCCAAGTCTTCACGAATTTCCAATTTTTAATTGCTCTATTATAACCATAATCGTGTTTACGGAGTCGATTTCCACGGTCGTTGCAACGGCAAATAACGCAAAAAGTTGGATCGATCAATTATATTGCTTTTTCGCTTATATATATTTATTTTATCTATATACCTTTTCTCTTTGGCGCTGAGCAAAAAATAAAAATCAGCCTCCTCTTCCAGTGGGAAGTAGAGTCCACTATAACTTTCACAGACGTATCTCCAATGCTCTACTTTTCAGGGCCTTTCTATCTTGCAATAATAATGATAATAATTCTGCCATTTCTCCTTCGTCATCAGGAGCGTCTGCATCTACAAGTACAGGAGTCATCAGGGGAAAAGCAAATGGTTTACGAGAAACAAAGCAATTTTGTACTGCGTCCTCATCTGGTCCTTCGGACTGTTGTGTCAAGTACACACGCTCACGTCGGTAAGTGTACCTTTTAACACTGCATACACCCCTTGTTATGCAATAGCAATGTTTATTATTGTAAAGGCCGCCACTAACGTTCAGTTATGCCTGCACAGTCCGACTATGCAGGCAAAACTGGAGCCACTAACGTTCAGTTGTCCCTGCACAGTGGGCATGTACTACAGTTATAACCAAACGTTAGTGGCGGCCTTAAGAATTTTGTCAGCCATTCTCGATCCTGTGTTCAGCCCAAGGAAAAACAACCTCATTATCAATTGTGATTTATTGTATGTACCAATTGGTATTAATGTTATTCTTGTTTCTTAGCACATAGAATAATGTATCTCTATAAATGTAATGCTTCAGAATTTTCCATTTATGAAAACTATTCTAGGTTTCAAGACTTAATAACTACAGTTTTTGTAAAATTACATGAAGACCTTGTATGGTTATTGTGCCTCGAGCATAAGAGAGCAATTCTATTTTTCTACTCTTTAAACCAGAGGTTTTCAACCTGGGGTGCGCGTACCCCAGGGGGTATGCCAAGGGTTTATCAGGGGGTATGCGCTCCCCATGGCACTTGAGTGAATGTCAGATGGTGACCTTCAATGTGCTTTAGCAAAAACTGTAAAACCAATGTAAGATTGGTCACAGTCCAGGCATAGGATTTCGTAAATTCCTGTGTCCTTAGGGGATGTCTTATGTTGGACGTTAATCAGGGATTTGGCCAAGATATTTGGGTAGGTAAATGCAAAAGGGTTAGACTTTCCGAGAGTCTGGGCACTGTCTTAATCCTGTCCAGGTGTGGAATTTTTATTTTATTGAGTGTCTCTCTGGTCTTGTCTTTCAAAATTAAACCGATTAGTACCCCGCATCAAATTTAAAGTTGAATAGGAAATAGACAAAATAATTCCTTTTCTTGATTTTTTAATAATTAGAGACACGACAGAATACAAATTTACCATATACAGAAAACCAACGTTCTCACTTTCACACATTCACTACTTTAGCTATCATGACATTCCTACCAAGATAGGCGTAGCCAGCAACCTATTCTTAAGAGCCTTACGAATTTGTTCCCCAGATTTCCTGGAAAAAGAATTTGAACTAATTCATAAGCAGCTTTTGTCTTTAATTAAGGTATCCTGAGCATATAATTGAGAAAGCAATTCACAAAGCAAACGTAATTTTCTACCGACCCCCTCAAGACCAGAGAGACACCCAATAAAATAAAAAAATCCACACCAGGACAGGATTAAGAAGGTGACCCAAACTCTCGGAAAATCTAACCCTTTTGCATTTACCTACCCAAATACCATAGCCAAATCCCTGATTAATGTCTGACAAAAGACATCCCCCAAGGACACAGGTGTTTACAAAATCCCATGTCTGGACTGTGACCAATCTTACATCGGTTTTACAGAAAAATCACTTCCCCAGAGATTAATACAACATAAATGGTCAGTTAAGTATGGAGAACAGAACTCAGTTATTTTCAACCATATAAATGGCCATAACCACAGAATAAGCTGGATTTTATTACGTATAATTTATAGCAGCAACTGTCAGTACAAAAGTCAGATGATAGAATCGCCCTTGACTAAACAAAGGCATGTAATGAACATCTCAAAGGGCACATGGGATTCAGATGTCATTGATAAAGTCTTCCCTCAACCAATGCTTAAGAGGAATAAAGAAGAATTATCAGTCGGAGTGACCTAAACTGACTTAACTGTGGATGGATCCCTTGGTATAAATACCACCTTTTCTGTAACTTTTCTCATTCATCTACCTGAAGAGAGAGACAGCAGTCTCTGAAATATAGTACTTTCTTTCTAAATTATGGCATTTTTATGGGCTCCTTTTATGACAATATTTTTCTCTCCCCCAGGAGCAATCCTTTAGTTACAACGAAGCCTTCGTCAAGTGCGACTTCATTGAAGAGAGGCCTCGTCTTCTGTTCTTCGCCATAGAGAGCCTGGTGCCCTGTATCCTCATCCTGATAGGATACATAGTCATCCTTTGCCAGATCTACAGCAAGGATGCACGTATCCTACTGTTCACTGTGTGAGTAGTTAATTGCCTTCTATGTGATTTCAGGTTTGTTATCATTCTTCGCCTTCGCCTTCGTCTGCGTCTGGGATCAACTCTGTAGAGGGGTAGTGGTGAGGTGCGCTGCTGGCATCCCTCAAGGTTCTCTGCAGCATCCCTTCGGCCTCTAGCTGCAACCCCTTTCATTCCTTTAACTATGCTTCCTTTCATATTCTCTTTCTTCCGTCTTACTTTCCGCCTTCTTACAATTGTTTTAAGGTGCAACTGGAGGTTTTCTATACTCTCAATTTCCTTTTCATTGCTGAATGACCTCATAGGTCCAAGCGCTATGCCCTTTGCCCAAATTTCATATGCCATTACAACCCATTTCTGGGATCAAGTCATGATAAGGTGTGAGGTAAATTAGGGAAGTCTTTGCATGTAGTTTTTTTAGGCTGTTTTAAATTCTTGAAAAAATTTCTTTTGGCAATTTGTAAATCGGATTTCAATAAATGAGTACTGCAAGCCTTTGTAGAGATAATGTAACGAATACGATTAAGTCCACAGCTCTTGAAAAAAAAAAAGCCTTATTCTTTTGGGAAATATATGAAACGATTATTTGCTCACTTTATTTTGTGTGGCAACTGATAACCAAACCTTCACATACAGGAGCAGGTTTTGAAAATGAGCCTTTAGTTATATTCGTTGCCTGAAAAAAACACTCATTTGTTCCTCACACCACTTCCACCCCTTGCAGAACTCGAGGAGGACCCCGGCAGAAAGAAGGCCTGCGCAGGAGTCGGACCACCAGGGTCATCCTCATGCTGCTGTTCGTGTATCTGATCTGTGTCATCCCGCTGTGTGCCTACAACATCGGCGTCGGGACCTTGAAGGAGTCAGATAGGGACACGCTGAAGGACCTCGGCATCGTCATCTACTGCCTCTACTGGTGCCAGTACTTCATCAACAACTTCATCTACGTCGTCAGCAACGAGAAGTATCGCAAGGCCTACTGCCAGTTCCTGGCGCTCGTCACTCGACGCCAGGTGCAGCTTCCGGCGACGACGACGACCCACCCCCGGTCCATCGCGCAGCGGAATCTCCGGGGGCGTCACCACCAGTCGGTGTTCTCCATCACCAACAGCTCCAACAACTTCCTGTCCACCTCCGGGATCAAGGTGCGAACCATCTCCGAGTGCGAGGAGCGGCACCGGGACCTCCTCGTTGGAGATTACCAGCTGCAATACGAGTCGAGGGCGAGTTCCTTCTGCTCGCCCTTGGAGGTGTCGACTTGCTCGGTGCCTCTACCTCTGCCGTACTCCCAGAAGAACTGCGAGGTCATTCTTCGCAGGTGGTCATTGCCCAAGTGCCACTCGTTCTCCTCATGAGCGCTTCGAGCTATTAACTTGCGTCCAGTGGCCATTACTATGTATAATTTGAGTATATCTTAGTTTAACCAGACCACAGACCACTGAGCTGATTAACAGCTCTCCTAGGGCTGGCCCTAAGGATTAGATATTTTTCACGTGGCTAGGAACCAATTGGTTACTCAGCAACGGGACCTACAGCTTATTGTGGGATCCGAACCACATTATATCGAGAAATTAATTTCTAATCACCAGAAACAAATTTCTCTGATTCCATGTTGGCAGAGCAGGGAATTGAACTCGGGACTACCGAATCGGTAGGCGAGCGCAACCACTCGTCCAACGAGAAACTATTACTATGTATAAATGTCGTCAATATTGATCGCATGATTATGAAACCCTGCGTGAAGTGTCATTAGTTCTTCAAGGACGACCCGGAATGACAGGAAATCTGGCATTAAAAGACTCCAATCAAACCGAAAAGTTCATCTGTGATTTTAAACGTAAAGAAACGAGGGAATGCGCGTTGATTCCAGAAAGTGATTGACTGGTCAATAAATAAATGATCTATGCATTGAAAAATGTTCAGGAATTTTCAAGTTGCTGTGTTCTCAGTTACGCTAAACTTCGCATGTACCTGTCTGAACAAAACCCTCGTTTATATCTGTTGTTAATCTTACTGTATATCAGTTTTTATCTGTACCGGAAGACTTTATCCACGGAAACGTCGATAGCGCAAGCTATTGATAAGATATTCCTAAAGATTCAGGTCTGTAGTGAGATAATCCCTGGTCACTGTTCCATACGTACGGACACAAACACAGTGTAGTATAATCATATATATAGTATTAGTTATATATATATTATATAATTATAGTATATATATTATGTTTGTGTATGACAAGTGTGAACACACACACACACACCCATATATATACGTATGTATATACATATTATTATGTATATATATAAAATTATGTATACATATATATATACGTATATATACATACATTCTGATGGAAAGTGACTCAGATTTTGTATTATATTCTTCCTCAGGTACTTAATTTTGTTAAATGTATTACGGAGACTTGAGCGAAGACTTGAGTACGGTGCATGATACTGGTGTATGTAGAGAGAGAGGAGAGAGAGAGAGAGAGAGAGAGATTGAGATTGTGTGTCAATTAAAACTGGCGTCACAACATCTAGGTTATAGACGCCGTTACAGAGAGAGAATATTTGCAAAGTATTTTATGATAAAAAAACCTTGTGCATATATATAGCATATACTATAATATATATATATATATATATATATATATATATATATATATATATATATATATATATATATATTTATCACGCCGTTATGGAAATAACCAAAAACTCCACCCTGAGGCATTTCATGTTTGCTCTAACTCGTGTCAAACTGGAAGTGATGGTCACTTTCAGAAGAAATCTGGCCATTCCTTTAACTTTCTTGGGGTAACCTTACTTGTCATTTCTGTGCGATACCTTACTATATAGAGTTAGTTACTCATTATGTAATTAGTTAAATCCTTTTTATTTATATGGTTAATTATAATGACTTTTATATAAATATTGCGTTTGTAAATGCGTGTTTTGTTAATGTAATCCTTTGTGGCTTATATACTGTTGGGACCATTCACGAAATCTAGACGGACAAGACAAAGGATCCAAAGGTGGAACTGAGAGAAAACTCTATACCGTTGCACCAAGAAGTAAAAGTTAGAGGTGCTGGACAGCAAGAATGAAGGAAGGAATAGGGAATGGAGGTAAAGTAAAGGGCTGAAAAGTGGGCGCAGCTAGGGGCCGAAGGGACGCTACATACGCCCCTTTAGTAATGCTTGTATGTATACACCACGACCCTGAACTTCTTAGTGTCTTTCTAACAAGAGACCTCAAAGGCCTGTTGCAAGTGTGTAATCATTGATTGATAGGACGACCTTACAAGTTCTATGCCCTCATTCCCCCACAGTTTTTGTCAGCCCGGTTTTAACGGATGAGAAACGTGGATGCCAAGGTCACTGCTCATGCTGCTGATTCTCACCAATCAGAGTAAGTTATGTCTTACTTGACCCATTCAGGTGAATTGTGAGTCTGGCTTGATTCACTCAAGTGAATTGTGAGTCTGACTTTAATCATTCAGGTTAATTATGAGTTTAACTTGATTCATTCAGGTGAATTGAGTCTGACTTGATTTATTCAGATGAATTATGAGTCTGACTTGACTCATTCAGGTGAATTGAGTCTGACTTGATTTATTCAGGTGAAATGTGAGTCTTACATGATTCAGTCAAGTGAATTGTGAGTCTTGCTTGATTCATTCAGGTGACTTGTGGGTCTTACTTGACTCATTCAGATGACTTTTGAGTCTTACTTGACGCATTCATTTATTCTTGAGTCCCAGGTGCCTTATCTGGGTGACTACTATTGTGGATTGAAGTAACGTAACCAGATGTAAATCAGAACATAGCGTCGTTGAAAGAAAAATTGAGGCAAAAGCCTACTTCGGGATAAGAAAAATTATATTAGGAAATTGTATTGTAGAAATGCCCATGCGAGAATTAAACGGAAAGTTACGTTTTACAAAGGAGATGACACCCACGAGCAAGTTTTCTGCCATACTCCATTACTCCATGCGTTACTCCATTACTCCACCAATGCACACAAATAAAAAAATAAAAAAGAAAAAACAACTTTGCCTGTTTGGCGTTAAGATACTTAAAAATGCAATGTTTGACGTTAAGATACTTAAAAATGCAACGTTTGGTTTTAAGATAGATACTTGAAAATACAATGTTTAGCGTTAAGATAGATAATTAAAAATGCAAAGTTTGGCATAAGATACTTAAAAATACAATGTCTGCCATAAGATACCTGAAAATGCGATATTTGGCGTTAAGATACTTAAAAATACAATGTTTGGTGTTAAGATAGATACTTACAAAAGCAATGTTAGGCGTTAAGATACTTAAAAATACAATGTTTGGTGTTAAGATAGATACTTACAAAAGCAATGTTAGGCGTTAAGATACTTAAAAATACAATGTTTGGCGTTAAGATAGATACTTAAAAATGCAATGTTTGGCGTTAAGATAGATACTTAAAAATACAATGTTTGGCGTAAAGATAGATACTTAAAAATGCAATGTTTGGCGTTAAGATAGATACTTAAAAATACAATGTTTGGCGTAAAGATAGATACTTAAAAATACAATGTTTGGCGTAAAGATAGATACTTAAAAATGCAATGTTTGGCGTTAAGATAGACACTTGAAAATGCAATGTTTGGCATAAGATACTTAAAATGCAATGTCTGGCCTTAGAAACTTAAAAATGCAATGTTTGACATTAAGATAGATACTTAAAAATGCAATGTTTGGCTTAAGATACTTAAAAATGCAATGTTTGGCGTTAAGATAGATACTTAAAAATGCAATGTTTGGCGTTAAGATACTTTAAAAAGCAATGTTTGGAGTTAAGATACTTAAAAATGCAATGTTTGGCATTAAGATACTTAAAAATGCAATGTTTGGCATTAAGATACTTAAAAATGCAATGTTTGTCATTAAGATACTTAAAAATGTTTGGCAATGTTTGGCGTTAAGATACTTAAAATGCAAAAAAATGTCAAAAATAAAAAATCTCACACAAACAGTTCATGACCAGAGGCATAAATTAGTATACGCGATCAGACGCAGCCTGCAGAATATTTAACACTGATTATACAAAAGGCATTAGTAAATTTAGCATGTAATTGCCACGTTAACGTCAGTAGACCTATTTTGACTTATAATCTCGACTGGCACCAGCGCCTCAAACAACATTAAGCTTATCGCACATTCTCAAGGATAGCGTTAGTAAAAGGGCTTATAAAAGATTTAGCTTTCTCGGTGTACAAAATACCGAGTACGATAAGAGTGTGACAGATGCGGCTTTACCACGACACCATTTTCCGCCTAGCAGCGCCATGTTTGTAGCCAACTTTGTCAAATAACTTTATTTGTGTTATAGACTCGAAGCTATTTCACATTTTTTTTTACTATACGTTGGAAGCTTTTATTTTTCCAAGTCATTATATTGTAACAAGGCGGGATCTGACCTCCAGCTTACTCGGGACACGTGCTAAAATCTACAGTCAAATAGAGCCTCATTTCACCAACGAAAATTAAATTAATACGCTCTATTTTGTTAGAAATAATTTTTCTGTACTGTTTAACATGCACATTATTTATGTTTCACCTTTTCATTCAAATAAATAAATCATAAATATCCTATCCTCCTAAAGTTCCTGTATCTTTGACTCAACGCGAAACATCTTTTTCAGAGCTTTTTAGGCTCTTCCACAGAATTTTCCTGCAACGACCACCCCCCCCCCCCCCCCCCCCCCCACCAACAACAACAATACCAACAAAGTAGTTTGTAGACTTACTCCCCGAGTAAGTGAAAATAGCTTAGAACTCAAAATCTGAAAGCTATTCTGCTTCGCAGACATTTATCCAACCAAGGCAGAGATTCTCGACTGGATGTTATCCAAACCAGCTTTAGTGATATTTTCGCAATGTTAGTTTTCTGGTCTCACTGTGACGCATTGCCACGGACCTGTAAGTAATTACTATAATGATAATGATTCCATAATCAATATTTAATGAATGAAAATTCCTTTCACAAAAGCCATCCAAGAAATATAATGAAGCCAACTGTAACTCGAAGATATTCAAAAGGTACTAATTATTTAAATTACCAACCAAGACTCTACCCTCTATCTGTACGGAGAGAGAGAGAGAGAGAGAGAGAGAGAGAGAGAGTCAATTTTACGATCTCTAAAACAATTATTATCAAAATAGAGACCAGAGTTCTAGTTAAAAAAAAAATATTGAATCCTTATGTGTTACCAAGTGCATTAAACATCGAAAAGTTCCTGCTATTCTCAAAAAGTGCTTTGAAAATATTGATTTAATTTCTAAATTTAGAAATTGAAATGACATAGTAGTCAAGCAGCAGTAGCACTGGGGCAGGTCAGGAACTGGCGTGGGACCACCTTCAAAAAAGAGCTGACAAAAAACAAAATGCATAATTAAAGACTACTTTCTGGTGTCTGTTCTCCTAATGTTACCTTGAGAAAGGAGGAAGTATGCAGCAGATACTGTTATCAAGTCTTATCTCCTGTACCCTAAATACTAAATCCTGTTTTCCGTGGCCACGGACAAAGCTGCTTAAGTCTGTCTTTCAAAGATTTGGAAGCGATTGGAAATCGATCGTCTTTGTCAACATTGAAATAACAACAGTTACTCGTCTTGAAATGTGTTTTGGATAGAAAACGCGAATATTAGAAAACGGGTTTTACTGTGGTAACTCAAATAGATAGGATTCATTCAATGTGAATGACCTACATAAATGCAAAATATATAACCAGTAGTTTGTGGGCTGTAAAGCACCTTAGTTGTGTAGTTTTTATTTGCTTATGCGATTTTAAATTACCCTTTAAATGCTGACTTGCATTGTTGTTTGTTAAATATATTAAGTAGTTATTTCCTTTGGATTAAATTGTGTTTAGTAATTTGCCATCTACTATTCTCTCTCTCTCTCTCTCTCTCTCTCTCTCTCTCTACTTTTTCAAGAAAACCTTGGGGATCAATTACGAGGATCTAAAGGCGCAACTCGGAGAAAACCCCACAGCTGCAGTAAGTAATAGTTGGAGGAGCTGAACAGCAAGATAGAAGTTGGGAAGTGGGTCTGGAAGTGAGTGTGGCTAAAAAACTAAAACCAAAGGGAAGCCGCAAACATTCCTTTAGTAATGCCTACAGTGCACCAAGTAAGGAGCACTGACGGCTCTACCCACCGCCCCCCCTCCACACTATGGGATACTCCGATTACGTACATTAATCACTTTATGACGAAATTTGACAAATGGAATAATGGTAATACAGATTGACGTGAAAAGTGCCCAGTCATGCTCCCTGTAAACAATGAGCCAGTTTCCCGGTCGAGTTTATGATACGCAATCCTTATTTAACTTTTTATTTGATTTAGATAAGGTTTTACGATGGCGTAACGGTAATCCTTTCGAAGTACTGCTGGAAAAACAATGCATTTCAACTTGTTTTTCTTGGAATCAAGCTTATGAAAAGTCTGTATCTGATAACACGATAAACTCCAAACTACAAAACACTCGTGGTTCTGAGCAGAGGAGTTTCTTCAATGAAAATTCTTTAAGGAAATAAAAAATGATTCATTTGTCATGCGTTTGTTTCGCATAGATGAATGCCTTCGTTGCTGTTGTTCATTAAGTTGGCCTTATGCAAGCACATTCTCTTGGTCTTGGCTTGGGCTGGAAGGTAATTGCCAGCAATTGAACATTAAGTGTTAATGTTACCTTTCGTTGACCATCGTTAACCAATCAAACCTAACTAAAACATTCTTACTTGGTTGGAGGCAGATTCTAGCTACCAGCTATGCCCGGTACCCGCGTGACCCCTGGAAACTCAGGCAGCCTCGTCGGCTGGAAGACTAACTCTTCATGGTATTGACAAGAGCCTCCTGCTCTGTCCTACATCAAAGTAACGTATTGCAATAATGACATCCTTACTTGAACCTTATCCACCAGGTAACAGTACCGTTTCGGCTTCGGGAAATGCAGTCACTATTAGTAACGGTTGTCCCACACCGTTTCAGTTGTGAAATCAAGTTGTTTCGCAAACACCTGAGTTCTTTCTCGTTTGTAAAGGGTTGAGCGAAGCTGGAGGACGTCTGTTGAATGCCTATTATTTCTGTTAGCTGTTACAGAGCAATTTTAAACACTCACGTCTTCAGGCCTAAGTTTTTTTTTTAAGTCCTCCAGCATTATTCTGCAACTTCAGATATCAAGTAAACAACTGCTGCGAGTCTGTAATTCCAGTTACAGAGGTGATAGGTTAGGTTAGGTTAGTAATTCCGTAAGCGAAAAGTTACGGAGCAACCATTATTATTAATGCCTGTGCTTCTTGAAGACAAGAACGAGAGCGTCTCTCTCTCACTGGTAAAATCAATGGAAGGAGACCGGGAGGAAGACC
Source organism: Macrobrachium nipponense (assembly GCF_015104395.2). Classification (NCBI taxonomy): domain Eukaryota; kingdom Metazoa; phylum Arthropoda; class Malacostraca; order Decapoda; family Palaemonidae; genus Macrobrachium; species Macrobrachium nipponense. The sequence continues at coordinate 16,829,932 of NC_087216.1, read as the reverse complement.
TGGACATAAGTATATGCATGGACTGGTGAGAATGACTGGAGGGAGAATGTCTGCAGCTCAGTTGCTGTAGAGAGCCGGTAATAGAGAGGAATGGCGAGCCATGATTGCCGACGTCCTTGGGGATATGGCACCTGGATGATGATGATTCTTGAAGCCGTAACGGCTACGGTACAGGTAAAAATGTTAGGATACTTGACGTTGAGTAAGGACCTTACTTCCAGCCGAATGGCTGACTGAATTTCCAGGGGTCACATGGGTATACTGGGGATAACTGGTGGCTGGAATCAACCTCCAGCTAAGTAAGAATGTCTTTGTTAAGCTAGATTAGATTAGTTAAGGGTTAATCAACGAAAGGTAACACTAGCACTTAAATGCTCCCTTGGAATGTACAAGCTTGTATAATAATAAAAATAATAATAATAATAATAATAATAATAATAATAATAATAATAATAATAATAATAATAATAATAATAATAATAATAATAATAATAATATTTCATCCAAAAGTATTTGCACGCGTTTCTGTGCATAAATAAACAATGATATCCACCTTTATCTTCATCTTTATCTAAACATTTCACAGGACATTACGCCTATTTCCTTCCACCGGCCTTATCATCAGCACCGTCCCTATCATAATCACAATCGTCAGATAAGAACAGAACAGAATATAGAGATTTTCGGCCAGATGCCAAGCGCTGGGACCAATGAGGCCATTCAGCTCTGAATGGGAAACTGACAGTACAAAGTTCTGAAAAGTGTAACAGGAGGAGTACCTCGCAGTTGCACTGAATCAATTCTTAGGAGTGGGAAGTAAGATTAAAATGGAAGAAAGCGAATATGAATGGGGTTACGGTAAAAGGAATGGAAGTGGTTGGAGCTAGGGGCCGAAGGGACGCTGCAAAGAACCGTAAGTAATGCCTACAGTGCACCGCAAGAGTTGCACTGACGGCACTATTCCCCATATGGAGATCGTCAGATAAGTAACAGCATCAACATGGCAAATGTCCACTATGGCATAGCTTCGGGAGCTCTCGGCTACATCCCGTAACTCCTAGGCATCGATGTGACCCATTCCACTCGCTCTCGACCGCTAGCTCTTTCTGCCCAAGGTGTAGAGAGTATAGTACTTGCTCCTACCTTACCTCTCATGCGAGCTAGCCTAGGTGGTTCCACATTCTCCAGAAACTGCGAAATTTCCAGGACAGTCTTCCTATTCTTGTGATAATATTTCGGATTATCTATGGTGCATCACTATACCGGAAATAATGAGTTAAATGAGACTGTAATTTTGAAAATACAAAAGAGGTAAAAAAAAAATATAAAAAAAACTGGAGCTTTCGAGCGTTTGCACTGCGGTCCTTTTCAGCCAACTGTAGGAAACTCCATGTTTTTTAAACCTTTGCTGTATTCTTAAAAATACAGTCCCATATACATTATTCCGGCTCTTAACTCATTAATATTTTAGATGCTATTACGAACAAGAATCATTGAAGGAAATATCTATCATGCTTTAGGCTATGAAATGCCACATTGGCGTAGACGTAAATATATATATTTTTAGTAATATATACCCAAAAGAGAACGTTCGAGAACCTGCTCGATCCTGCTTCTCAATCAGATTGAGGAGAATCGAGCAGGTTCTCGAAGGCTCTCTTTAGGGCATATATCTCTAAAATGTATATATTTACATCTATGCCACTGTGGATTTCTTCGCCATTTTAGTGACTATTGTGCGAGTTTTATCACCGCCATCTTCAATTCAATTCAAGATGGCGGTGGTTTTATGCACCAGACTGATTTCCTAAGGAGAGTTGATCCCTTTGCTGTGATGATTCTCTGGGCTACGTCGCAGCAGAAAGGAATTTCCGGTGCGAGTTATTGTCGATGACGTTCCTGCCATGGTGTCTGTCTGCTTGGTATCGATATTTTCCGGACTTCGGTTATCGCCAGCGCACTATTCAGCCGGTTTCATAGGTAACCTAACGTCAAGTACCTTTAATTTTCCCCTTTTTCTGTTAGTCATATTCTCAACAACAGCCTATTAAACAAACATTTCAATTATTTCCTTTCTTTTGTCGAACATCTTTCAATGAGGAATCAGTTACACAGATTCTTATCATCTCCAGACTTCTAAGTACTTTGATCGTTAGTAAGAGAAAACACGAGTTTAAGCACTGTCGACTAGATATAAATATTATTGCAAACCATTGAACAGCTACTGAAAAGGTCATTCAAACCAGATATTTAGCTCTGGACTTGTGGTCAATAGTTTCTCTGACAAAAGAAATAAATTGCAATTAAACTTATTACTGGGGCAGATTCACTAAGCTATGTGTGATTTCATGTCTCAAGCAATAAGGGACTTCACTCAGTAACATGTTTTTCATTTAAACAACTGATGATTTCGCTGAATGACTACTGAGTCTACTAAGAAACTGGTGGTTTTACTAAGCAACGGGTGAAGTCACTGAGCTGTACGAGGTGTTACGAAGCAATTCATGATCTCACTAAGCAAAGAGCTGATATAAGTCCATTTCTCCTCCATCTAGTGCAACTATATGCCTGGTCTTAGCGAACTCATAAGTACGCAAGTTCTTGAAATTGCAGGTATTCTTCGTGTTCCTGGAACTTCAGAAGTTCTGGAACTTTAGAAGTTCTGGAACTTTAGGTGTTCTGGAACTTTAGATGTTCTGGAACTTTAGATGTTCTGGAACTTTAGATGTTCTGGAACTTTAGAAGTTCTGGAACTTTAGAACTTCAGGAACTTCAGAAGTTCTGGAACTTTAGAAGTTCTGGAACTTTAGATGTTCTGGAACTTTAGATGTTCTGGAACTTTAGAAGTTCTGGAACTTCAGGAACTTCAGAAGTTCTGGAACTTTAGAAGTTCTGGAACTTTAGATGTTCTGGAACTTTAGAAGTTTTGGAACTTTAGAAGTTCTGGAACTTTAGATGTTCTGGAACTTTAGATGTTCTGGAACTTTAGATGTTCTGGAACTTTAGAAGTTCTGGAACTTTAGAAGTTCTGGAACTTTAGATGTTCTGGAACTTTAGAAGTTCTGGAACTTCAGGAACTTCAGAAGTTCTGGAACTTCAGTTCTTAAAGCACAGATGCAATACATCACTATCCTCATACAGTTCAACTTGTATTTTAATATTCTACTTACATTTTCATTTATATGTCCTTTTTTTAACTTATCTCCTCTTTCTCTATTTCTTATTCCCTTCTTTATTTCTTTCGAATGAACACCACATTCTTTGGAAGCCTGAATTTCAAGTCAGTGGCCCCTGTGGGGTTGTTTCATATGAATAGGGTTCATCTTCTGAATAATAATAATAATAATAATAATAATAATAATAATAATAATAATAATAATAATAATAATAATAATAATAATAATAACAGAGAGACCAACCAAGCGCTCGAATGCTTGCTAGCATATCAAACATTACAGGCACATATCTCTCCTGTAACATATGCTCCGTTGCATCGCATTTAAGCAACAGAAAATTTCAAGAAACGGAGACGAATCTAATTATTTTCTTTGAAAGTTACGTAACGAAAATGCCCTGGGGAGTCAAGTACAGCGATGTGTCAAGTTCAAGTTGACGTCAGTGCCACGAGTCTCACAACTCCTGAAGAGTCTCTGTCAAGATAAGCGTCGAGAGTGACGTCAGTCAGTTTCTCTCTCTTTTGTCCGAGTGTAAAGACTCATTATTATCTTCGCCGATTACTCCATCCGCGATGTCCCCAAGAGATCATTCGCGGTACTTAGTTTCCCATTACGTGATGCTCATATTTCAATCTTTCATATTCTTTATTTCTCTTCTTCTTCTTTCCCACCGTTATCCCTACATTAAGAGGTCGGTTGACTGATGCACCTTCTCCACTGTCTTCTTTCAAAGACATCATCCTCCACCAAACCTCTTCTCTCCATATCTTCCTTCACTTTATCTCGCCGTCTATAATTCTCTGTCTCCCTCTCGATCTTCTATCATTCACATTCCTTCAGCATTATATTTTTTCTTACAATGGCAGGCTATCATTATAACTGATGAAATATCGGCGACAACTTAATTTCGGATTGCGCGGCCCTCAAATTTCTATCTTTCATTTTCTTTCAGCATTATATTCTTTTTTTTTTCCAGTGTCAATAAATAAAAAAGTACTTTCTCTTCAACCGTTTGCCTTATCAGCCAGTCGTCCCCGTGACTGCGAGCAAGCGCGTCATTTACGTTGAGAGTTATCAGTAAACAATTTGAAAAAGGCTCCCGGTTCCATTAAGCTTCTAATTGTCCTCTTGAACATCGCAATACTTCGCTTTTTTACAAGTATACAGTTATTCTGGAGGTCTTTTATGGATATAATGAGGCGGACTTTCTATTCTTCTGATCAAGAAGAAGAAGAAAAGAAGATGAAGCAGGAGAAGAAGAAGAAGAAGAAGAAAAGAAAATGAAGGAGGAGGAGAAGAAGAAGAAAAGATCCATTAACATAAGAAGAGCCTACATTTTTCTCTGAGTTATCTTTGCGTACCCAAATAAAGTGTAAAAAGTGCCCCCAACCCCCACCCCCTTCTCTCTCTCAACCCACTCTGCGCCTAAATTTTTCTGAGTTATCTTTGCGTACCCATAAAAAGTGTAAAAAGTGCCCCCAACCCCTACCCCCTTCTCTCTCTCTCAACCCACCCATGGGATGGAAAAGGGGCAGCTACGACAAGATACCGATTTGATTTTGGAGCTATCTGGGTGAATTACACAAGAAATCGGCTGTGAATGGCGCGAAAGAAACACAGATTACTGGAAAAATAAGACCTAGTACTAATACTAAGACTGCTCTGCATTTTTTCCCATAAGGGGATAAGACATCCTGTCAGTGCAATTCCCGTGGTGAACTGTTAAGAATCACTAAACGGCGTTAGTTCCTCGTTGGACAAGAGGATTTCACGCTCGGCTACCAATCCGGTGGTCCGAAGTTTGATTCTCTGCTCGGCCAACGAAGAACCAGACCAGAGGAATTCATTTATGGCGATAGAATTTAATTTCTCGATTTAATATGGTTCGGATCCCACAATAAGCTGTAGGTCCTGTTGCTAGGTAACCAATTGGTTCCTAGCCACGTAAAAATAACTCATCCTTCGGGCTCAGCCCTAGGAGAGCTGTTAATCAGCTCAGTGGTCTGGTAAAACTAAGATATACTTAACTTTAACTAAAGGACGTTTGCAGGGTCCCTTCGACATCTATAGCTGCACCAACATTTTACCCTTTTACTTTACCACCAACACCGCCCCTCCCCCCAACCTCTAACTATTGCATCCACCTTTAGATCCTTGATTTTCATCTCCATTTCATTTCCAGATCGCTTTAGCTTGCTGTCCAGCCACTCTAACTTCCTCCCCCTTTTCACTGTCTTAAGCGCTAAATGGCCGATAGTGCTCCAGCACTTGGCTTATCCTAAATTGCGTAACTTTACATTGTTCATCCCACAGCCGGAAGTTTTGTATACTAAAAGTAGAACACTGTCATAAATAGTATTCGAAAATGGCTTCCGCAACAGGGTAATTTCAGTGAAATGGAATTTTCACGGCAGAATTCAAGGGGCAGGGATTTGTGTGAGCTGATGCTCAATAGATTGAACGGCGTTTGAAAACAGCGCACGCTAAGCATTGCTAAGGTTTCTTGACGTTAATCATTTTACAGCGATGTGTAGTACATATTTTGGGATCGGTTTCTAATTTAACTGTTCAGCTTGAAACCTCCGTGGCTACAGTATCCCCAAATTTCCCAATCTTTCCGTCGTTTAAAAGTCTGACCTGTTGTAGCTTTCTTTTGTTTGTGTTTTTTCTGTCTGTCTGTTTGTCGCTTTTTTTTTTTTTTAATATACAAATCTCTTCTCACTCCTTTCCTCTCCCTCACCCGCTCTTACGTCCTCTCTCTCTTCCAGCATTTTTGTTTCCTAGTACTACACCTGCCATTACGTAAAATATACCTCGTCCAAATTTTCCTAACTGTTGTTCAACTTCACACTTCCTCAAAATATTCTTTAATCTGCACTTCATTTTAAATTCCCGCCTCCGTAAAGCTTCATTTTCTTCTTTAATTTAAAAACAAAATCCTTCCGGACCTTCTAGATGTATTAAAAAGAGGCCCCTCTACTCATATTTCTCCACCACACCTGTTGAGTGACCTTACCTGGGCAGGTGATCGTCAGGCCTTTCCTACACCCTCCCCCAGGCTCCCCATCACCCCAAACCCCTCTTGCGATTACAAAAGGCTGTAATTATTTCCATGCCCTTCATATGTAACTGATTAGAACCACCCAACACCCCCTTCCGTAAATTTTTTTTTGAGCAGAAACAACCAAATTATGAAATCATAATAGCAAAGAAATATAGGTAGCTGATACGTTACAATCTAGTACAATCCACTAAAGGTAGCAGTGCATTTTCTACAATTAAAAGTTTATTCCCAGAACGAACAATTTAAGGAAACATCGAGTCATTCCTTGGTGATACGATACTTTTCACTTCACAAAATATCGTCGCAAAGATATTTGCCAAGTCATGACTTTGAGGGCATTTACAAAACAGTAAAGCTTAATATCAATTTACGTTTTCTTCCAAAACGTGGTGGGCCATTTTCTTTAAATAAATTGTATGATAAACTCAAACTTCTGAGTTTCGATCTATTCTCAACGACGAAGTATAAAACAATTCGGCATGTAATGAATCACCATCAAAGGACACAATAATTCAAAAATGATACGGTAATGGTATTGCTGACATTCAAGAAGGACGAAACTACAAAACGAATTAAAAAGAGATTATTGCACGGGAAAATAAAACCATAGAGTTATTAAGAGCATGAAAATAGCATTAAAATACATTAAAAGCTGTTCTTACTGTAAAATATTTAAAATATACTTCATCACATTATCAAAAAATTGATTAAATGAAAAACTGTTGTACATATATAACCAATGGCCGTGAAAAAAAAAAACTATAAATGTGACCGTAATAATTCCAATCACCTTGTTCTCACCTATGTGAAGGTTTTTGTTTCAATTTCGTTGTGGTTTAATCTCGTATACGGTCCGTTATATACCTCCCTGGATCGCTAGTAAACCCTCTGCTCCCTTGTTTCATCCTGGTGATTTCCAGTAATCCTCATCCTCTCTCAGTCATTAAGTTGTAATCCCGGTTTCGCTCCCGGTCAAACACTATAGGCCTTAGCTGATTTGTTTACGTTGTCCGTGAGCTGACGAATGTTTTGTTTCTTGGTACTATCCCTGATTTCTTTTTTAATTCATCTTACGAACAATTTAATACAGCTAAATAATACATACTTTCTGTGTCTTGCAGCTATTTCTACTGTTCTCGTGTGTTTCTCTCTATAAATGTTCAAATTTCTCTCTACTCTCTCCATACTTTCGCTGTGGTATGAAAAATAGTGTATGAATACGTCTGTGTGAATGTTGTTCTTTTATACTTTTGTATTAAATCTGTTTTGTTTCACCCAAAGATCGATAAGTGCCGATGATTCCATTCTGTTTTCCATTTTGATTTCATCGACGGCACCAAATCATTCCATTTTCAAGCCATTTATAACTATTTTTTGTCTTCTGCTTTTAAAGCATAAATTTCGTCTGGACACATATCTTCCATAACGTAATTTTGCGTACCTCTTCGGCGGATTATAACATTAACTTTGTGAAATTCCACATTTAACTTTGTGCAAGTGTGGGTGTAATGAAGATTCCTTAGCTACTCCGAATGTCTGCTTGTGTCTTTCAAAATATAGTCAGTATATTTCTCTCTGTCTGTCTGTCTGTCTCTCTCTCTCTCAAAATTAATTTAACTGGTATTTTATCCCCAAATATTAGCATATCACAATAGCAACAAAATAAGAAGTGCAGACCACTGATTAGTCGGGAATTCATGAAGGTACTGAATACAAAACGTTGTTTCCCGTATGCTGCGGAAAGTGCACCTTCCCGCCCAACCATCCCCTCCCCCCCCCCCCCTAATTCCCCTAACAATACCCCACCCCAACCAACACTTGCGCTAAAGCGAGCACACACCCCTAAGAAATTTGCAGGGAGAGGGGATAAAATCCACGTGGTCTCGCGGGTAGGCCTAAGTTTCCAAACCGCGTGGATTCACGGTCACCGCGATGACAGCTCTCCAAACTATCACCAGCAATTTTGGTCTCCGGAGCCAACTATGACCAGTCTGGTATGAAATTATTAGTTGATAACGGAATCCGATGCGTGTGTCACTTAGAGACTTTATAGAATGCTCAATATTTGGGTGACGATGATTCACGGGACGACGAGCTGGCAACGGGCGTTTTGGAGGGAAGACAGGTAGGGGGCGGTGTGAGTGACTGTGGCCTCTCATTTTCTCAGTCTCGCTAACTCAGTTGTATTAGATAGGACACGGGAAAGCGAAAGTTGAAAGCACACGCAAAAGCGAAAGAAAGACAGAAATAACTAGTTGACATCACTTGGTAATAAGAATTTCGTCAATTCCAACGATCGAAGTGAGTACTACACTTTTGTTTCAACTGCGCATATCGTAAAATTCGATGCGTGCTGATATGTGGCTGTGTGTTACACAAAATTTGCGAACTTATAGGCACATTAGGCGCCGATTGGCGATAGTGGTCACGTCATTATAAAGTACGTGTTTTCTTCAAAATGAGGATTATAACGTCCTAGTTTTATCGTGTAATTAATTACTTGTTTGAATTCTTCGTTGATTCCAACCATACTTTGATGGAAAAAGTTCCAGATCTCGAATATATAATATCTTTCAATATTTACACACACACATACAGATATATATATATATATTATATATATATATATATATATATATATGTATGTATTAAAGGACATTTGTAGCACGAATGATATATATATATATATATATTATATATATATATATATATATACACACACACATATATATATTATTAGAAAAGACTAGATTATTTTTATTTGCCTTTTATGAATTTAGATAAGCCTTGTTTTTCTAGGTTTGATTACTAGTTTTTAAGAATCATTTTGTGGCAGAATAGCCTTTTGTTTTGTATGAGCATTTGTTTATTTTATTTTTGAAATTTAAGTGTCCGTTGTCTGGTCATTTTAAGTGTTTAGCGTAAAGTGCTTAATTTAACGTTTCTCAGTGTGGTTAGGCGCCTCCTCCCCGTTTGTTTATATTACCGAACTATCGTTTTAACGATTGTTTTTCTATTTTTTTTACGAGTGTTTATGAACGCGTCTTGGTGATGTCTGGACGTTGGTGCTCGGACAGAGTTCAGTTCGGGCTTGAGCACTCCCTTGATATCATACCTTGAGCAGCATACTGATTTGGACTTTGGATGACGATTATTTGGCAGTTTATTTGGACTACGCTTTGGATCCTCGCCTTGGTCTGTTGTCTGCAGGTTCTCTTGTCACCTGCGACTCGAGTGTCTCCTGCCTCGACCCGCGGCTCCGAGGAGGAATTCCCAGGGAATTGGTGCCGTCGCTTTCTTCTGGCGCTTTCGTCTCCAAAAAGCTGCTGTGGTTTTGGGAGCTTGCTAGTGTTTTGTCGTCATTATTTTGGGTCTGCTTTAGTTATATGACCCATACGACAATTCTTCACTCTTACCTGTAGGTAGAGGGAAAGATGGTGTTTTAGTATTGGATGTAATATTCCATTTCTCGTCGCCGAGGTTCCGGGATGAAGGGCGATAATAAAGCAATATCTTCTTGCTGGTGTTTATTGGCTAAACTACATTGAAGAAGGCGGGTAGTTGAATATACAAAATACAATAAGCGTATATAATAGAATCATAACAAACATATGAGCATCGAAGCTCTATACACAATAAGGATTCATATTCTGCATACATGAGGTAGAATTTATAAGATCGAAGCCTCTGTATCGGACTCGATACTAACACAATAATAATTGGTTATACTTATAACATTTACGCATTATGCAACATAGTGCAATAGCTCTGAACTGAACGTGTCTGCGGAGCTAAGATTTCCCGCGCTCGTTAAATAACGTCTTGCATACATAACAGTCTCCTCCCCCTTTACCTGTGACTAAGAAACCTCTGTTCCTCACATTTACAAATCTAATCTTTCAGGAGGTTTTCCTCTACTCATTCTGTTAGGGAGTACTATAGGTGTGTTCTGAGCTGTTGCATGATTTTCCTCTCTATTTACAGTTGGTGGTTGAACTACTTGGTGAGCAGTTTGCACATCTGAGTTGTTTAAGTCTGAGGTATTTGAAACTTGTACTTCTGTATGATTTGTACTAAATGACTGCAACTGATCAACATGGTTTTACAATCTTTCCACCGACATTAACATCATAATGTAAATTACCTATCTTCCTGACAATTTCTCCTTGTACCCATTTTTCTGGTGTATTGTATGACCTTACCATGACATAACCTGAAGGAGCGAAATGTCTTACATTGGGAAGTTTTTTTACTTGATCATAACCTTTCTGTTCTAACTGACTCTGCAAGCTTGGATACATTAGATCTAACTTATTCCTGATCCTCCTCCCCATCAACAAATAAGGTGTTACACCCGTAGTATTATGCACGGTTGTCCTATAGGATAATAGGAACTTTGCAATGTGAGATGCTACATTACCAGAATTTGCTTGTCTACACTTCATATTATGTTTGAACAAATCTTTCTGCTTCACCATTCGTGGATGGATGATAAGTTGCCGATAATGTATGCTGTATACCATTTACATTCAGAAATTCCTTAAACTCCTGTGAAGTAAACTGTGGGCCATTGTCTGTCACTATTCTTTCTGGCAAACCATGCGTTGCAAAGATTTGCATGAGTGATCTTATAGTTGCTACCGATGAAGTTGTTTGCATTGGTATAACTTCTGGCCACTTACTATATGCATCTACTAATATCAGATGAGTATCCTAAAAATGGACCTGCAAAATCTACATGTACACGTTGCCACGGGTATCTGGGTAACTCCCATGGGTGCATTCTTGTTGGTTTTGGATTGTTTTGTTGTAATGCACAATTCATACACTTCTTAACCAAATTTTCAATGTCCCTATCAACACCTGGCCACCAAACATAAGTTCTAGCAATTAACTTTGATCTGACAATACCTTGGTGGTCTGCATGTATTTCTGATAGAACTCTATTTCTTAATGCATTTGGAATCACTACTCTTGATCCTCTCAAAATACATTCTTGTGTTACACTCAATTCATTCCAAATTTCTTTGTATGGTTTACAATTAGCATCTTCTGCACAAATATCTCTGCCGGTTATTAGACTCTGCACTACTTTTGAAAGTACTGGGTCTTTCTTTGTACCTTGTGCTATTTCCTTAGCTGTAATAGGTAAATTATATGCAGAAATCAAAAGAATACTTTCCTCATGTTGTTCTGGTGCTTTGTCTACAGGCAATCTCGACAAAGCGTCTGCATTACCCATCTTAGATGTTGGTCTATATTCTATGTTGTAATCATATGCTGCTAATATGATTGCCCAACGTTGTAGTCTTGCAGTTACTAACGTCGGTAAACTTGTCTTTGGACCTAAAATCATCAATAATGGTTTGTGGTCTGTAACTCTTAGAATACTAGGCCAATCTAATTTTATGCATCTTAACCAATCTAATCCTAATAATGTCTGTCCTTGACCCTTGACTACGTACTATCAATGGTAACTTACCTATCTCTTGATCTTTGTACTGAACTTTCACTTGTGATGAACCAACTACTTCTATGTTTGTACCATTATAACTTTTGAGCACTTTGTCTGAAGGTCTTATCACTAGGTTAGGTATCGTTTGTGCTACTCTTTCAGAAATTATTGTCACATCTGCAGCTGTGTCTATTTGCATGGGTGCGAGTTTCCCATTTATTTCTATCTGAGCCATAAGACGTTCTTGTGCATCTTTGTTCACAGAATTAATGTGAAATGCAAATTGTTCTACTTCTGTGGTCTTATGTACACTTTCTTCATTTGAGCTAGAGCCGTCATTTGAATCTACGGTTCTATTGATCTGTTTTGTGGTCTTTCGTTTAGCAAATTTACACTGACTTGTTAAATGACCACGCTTCCTGCAGTTATTGCACGTCTGACCTGACGCTGAGCACTTATCCCAATCATTGCTATAATGATCTTGTTTACCACATCTAAAGCACGATTTCTTTTGAGGTTTTTGTGTCCTCCCATGTGACTTTGACCTTTCTGTGAGTAGACATTAGGTTTGCCCTTGTCATACTTGGATATACCTGGGCTAGGCTTACTCGTTTCATTTGTTTGCCCTTTCTTTGCATGTTGGTAACTCCTTTTATAGGCTACATGATTTTACCTGGACTACTGCTGTTTATTATGAGTCTTAACCTACAATGACATTGGACTGGTAATTAGCTGTTCTATTGCTCTTGCTATTTCCAGAACTTTTTGTTTTCAAATTTAACTTCTTTTCTTGCAGTAACTTCTTTCTAAGCTCTTGCGAGTTATCTCCTTACTATAATTTGCTCTATTAACCTGTCTTCTAGATCAAATTCACAAGTTGAAGCTAATTTCTTTAACTTAATTACAAAAAAATCTATTGTCTCACCTGATTCCTGTGATGCTTCTATGAACTGATAACGTTCAAAGTATTTATTTGCTTGAGGAGCAAAATAATTTGTAAGCCCTTCAATTGCATCCTGCAATGAATCACCTGTTAGATTCAAAGTATTGAATACTTCCTGAACTTCTAAACCTGCAGTATGAAGTAACAAAGCCTTCTGCTGCTTTTCGTTTATTTTCCCTAGTGCTTCTAAATAAATTTGGAAGCTGCCTATCCACTTTTTCCATCTTGTACCCACTGATTTAGGATCATCACCGATGCTAAAGCTGTCTAACCTTTGGACATCTATCGGCATTTTTGCTGTGATACTAAGAAGTTTAGGCTAGGCTAGGAATTTGGAAGTTTTTTTTTTTTCTTCTACCTTGTAGGCTACACTTGCATAGACATACCTTTTGCACTTTTACTCTCTAAACCAACCCTTTTTTTTGTGTGTGTTGACGCTCCTGACTTGGCACAGGGCTGCTTGGTTTGAGTGTGATGAAGGCATCTACGTAATTGAGATTCTTCGTTTTCGGGTAAACTTCATCCGTTTGGGGTCGTCGTCTTCCATTCTTGGCTAGGAGATTAGGCGTAGGCTATAGGCTCCATTTGGCTGCTACGAGTTCGTCACCTGCGTCGCCAATGTTTTGTCGTCATTATTTTGGGTCTGCTTTAGTTATATGACCCATACGACAATTCTTCACTCTTACCTGTAGGTAGAGGGAAAGATGGTGTTTTAGTATTGGAGGTAATATTCCATTTCTCGTCGCCGAGGTTCCGGGATGGAAGGGCGATAATAAAGCAATATCTTCTTGCTGGTGTTTATGGCTAAACTACATTGAAGAAGGCGGGTAGTTGAATATACAAAATACAATAAGCGTATATAATAGAATCACAACAAACATATGAGCATCGAAGCTCTATACACAATAAGGATTCATATTCTGCATACATGAGGTAGAATTTATAAGATCGAAGCCTCTGTATCGGCCCTAGTTTTGTCTCTGATGCATCCACTGATGTGAGAACAATTATATATATAATTTGTATTATTTAATCATATATTTATATATATATTTTCTGTCCTGTTTGTGTCTTGACTACATAACGTCACTCAATGAGTCTATTATAGGCAAGGTTTTGTCTGTTTAGCTTTGTGTTGATAGGTAGGATTTATGTTTTCCCATTTTATTTACTCTGCCTTCCTTCTTTCTTGAAATTAGAATTAGGGTAGTTCTTGGTCTGGCCAGCAAAATTGTTGGATCCAAATAAGTCTTTTATTAATAACTGTTATTTCTCCTGTCTTTGTTTGGACTTAGCTTCTTAGCTTTAGGGAATCCAGTGTGATTCTAAGGACTGGTATTTGTCCTTCCTTGTTATCAAGTTATGGTATTTGTCATCTGACAAGGTTGATCTAAATTGTGTATTTGCTAAGTATTAAATATTGTTAAGTTTTCTTGAGTGTTTGTTTCCACTGACCTTTAGCACTGAGTTACATTTATTACAACAATTATTATAATAACTTTTATAACAACCCCAAGGGTTGTTATAACAAAATAATATCAATAACTGAATTGTCACACAAAGAAAACTTACCAGCCTAAACAACAGAGAAAACATAAATCAAAATAAACCAAAAGGTCAAACTAGCACAAAATAGTTACCACCAGACACTGACTGTCTCAAATCCAGCCAATAACATTGAGTTTACACATAACAGACACTACCACGGTAATGACCGCCGCACTTTGGTCACTACAGGTTTTCCTTTGGTTCAAAAGAAAACAGACAAAACCTTGCCTATAATAGACTCATTGAGTGACGTTATGTAGTCAAGACACAAACAGGACATATATATATAAATATATGATTAAATAATACAAATTATACAAATAATTGTTCTCACATCAGTGGATGCATCAGAGACAAAACTAGGGCCGCGATCCACTCGCCAAATCAGCTAACAGGGCAGGTTCTGAACGCCAGAGTCATATCATAAAGGGAAGGCGATCCCAAACGAAAATCAGACACTCTGTCTTACCTGGCGTCAGCCTCCCTACAGGCCATCTCACGAGCTAGCAAGCTCCCAAAACCACAGCAGCTGATTGGAGACGAAAGCGACGGCACCAATTCCCTGGGAATTCCTCCTCGTCAGGGAAAGGCAGGACTGGCTCAAGTCGCAGGTGACAGGAGCACCTGCGAGTCTCTACTCGGAAGTACACGAGCGGCGGGTCGAGGAAGGAGACACTCGAGTCGCAGGTGACAAGAGAACCTGCAGACAACAGACCAAGGCGAGGATCCAAAGAATCGTCGTCCAAATAAACTGCCAAATAATCGTCATCCAAAGTCCAAATCAGTATGCTGCTCAAGGTATGATATCAAGGGAGTGCTCAAGCCCGAACTGAACTCTGTCCGAGCACCAACGTCCAGACATCACCAAGACGCGTTCATAAACACTCGTAAAAAAAATAGAAAAACAATCGTTAAAACGATAGTTCGGTAATATAAACAAACGGGGAGGAGGCGCCTAACCACACTAAGAAACGTTAAATTAAGCGCTTTACGCTAAACACTTAAAATGACCAGACAACGGACACTTAAATTTAAAAAATAAAATAAACAAATGCTCATACAAAACAAAAGGCTATTCTGCCACAAAATGATTCTTAAAAACTAGTAATTAAACCTAGAAAAACAAGGCTGATCTAAATTCATAAAAGGCAAATAAAAATAATCTAGTCTTTTCTAATATATATATATATATATATATATATATATATATATATTATATATATATATATATGCTTAAAAAATCACTGTAGATGCACGTGACTTCATAAATAAGCGAATACCACAGGAAAATAATAGTCAGAAATCCAAGCGCTTTCGTTGCAGCACTTTCTTAATTTTCCGTAGCAATAATCCAGCATCCGATTCTTCCAATCGACAGGAACCGTCTGATTAAAGCCACATCGTCTGCTTCTAAGTGTACGAAACGCATCATCTACTTCCACTTTTGTGATGACGATGTGTTTCTGAAGTATGATGCGTTGAAACTCGTCGAAAGGTCGCTCTGCTAGACAAAGAATTTCTTTTTGTACAAAAGTTTGGCATGGCTATGGGTAATCCCTTATCTCCAGTCCTTAGCAATATTTACCAAGAATTTTGCCCCAAAAAGTTATTCGGTTTAGATATGTGGATGATATCTTCTGTATTTGGCCAGTTTACGAAAATCTCCAGGAATTCCTTAATAATCTCAATAATTTAGTCCCTTCTATAAAATTTACTGTAGAGGAAGAAAGAAATTGTAATTTGAATTTTCTTGATGTAACTGTTTGAATTTTCTTGATGTAACTGTCCATAGAAATGAAAGAAATTTCACCTTTTCCGTCTTTCGAAAATCAACTATCACTGCCTCTTTTGTTCATTACTACTCCAATCACCATCAAAATGTTAAATTCTCTGTTTTTTCTGGAATGTTCTTAAGGGCTTTACGTGTCTGTAGCCCGCAGTTTATTGACGCTGAAATTAAAACTATTTATGATATTGCATTGAAACTTAAATACCCAAGGACTTTTATAGATGTGACATGGAAAAGAGCTAGAAAAACATTTTATTCAACTAATGACAAACTTGAATTTAGTAAGCATAACATTCTAAAATTACCCTATGATGAAAGGTTTTTAGATATTCCTAGAATTTTAAAGCTATTTAACATAAATGTTATTTTCAGTAATATTAATGTCAAGAGTTTAATAATAAAAAAATTCTCCTAAAGATCTTCCAGGCTGCATATATGAAATTCCTTGCAAAAAGTGTGATAAAGTCTATTACGGTAAATCTCTTTCACAACGTCTCAAGCAACATCAATATTCTGTGAGAACTGGGCAAATATCGAATGCATTATTCGTACATATGAGAGATTTAGACCATCCTATTAACTGGAGTCAAGCAAGAGCCTTAATCCCATGTAATGACACAGTTAAAAGGAATATCATTGAATCTTGTTTCATCAAGTCAAATAATAGAAATGTTCTAAATTTAAGTCTTGGTTTATTTAAACTTGATGCTTTCATTATGAAAAAAGTTGTATATTAATACGAGCAACAAAATTAATATATTCAGTTTTTACATGTTTTGGACTGTAAAGATACTTTGTAGTTTCGGTTAGGTTTGTGACCGTGTGATATCCGATAATCCTGGATTATCTCTTTTAATTTTTACCCTTTTGACAATTAACCATCTGGTATTCTTGATCTTGTTTTGTACCTGAGACCTTTATCTCCAATTGTACTTCATTAACTCCTTGACGATGTCTGAGTAAAGACGAAAGCGCTTGGATTACTGACTATTATTTTCCTGTGGTATTCGCTTATATATATATATATATATATATATATATATATATATATATATATATATATATATATAATAAAAGGAGCCCATAAAAACACCAAAATATAGAGAGAAAAGTTACTATATTTCAGAGACTGCTGTCTCCCTCTTCATATACCTGAAGAGGGAGGCAGCAGTCTCTGAAATATAGTACTTTTCTCTCTATATTTTGGTGTTTTTATGGGCTCCTTTTATTAAATGGAATTCTGTTGTAACAGAACATTTTTACCAGTCATAATATATATATATATCTATATATATATAATATATATATATCTATATATATATATATATATATATATATATATATATATATATATATATATATATATATATATATATATATATATATATATATATATATATATATATATAAAGGTTTTTGTGACTGCAGATTTATTTTTAATGGTGAATATTACCAACAAATATTTGGTATGGCCATGGGTAACCCTTTATCACCTCTCCTTTCAAACTTATATATGGAATTTTTTGAGAGACAACACCTCCCGAATATCACACTTGTCCCCTTAAAATGGTACCGATATGTCGATGATATCTTAGTAGTCTTACCTTTGGTATCGATGTAAATGATTTACTGTCTAAATTGAATAATTTAGTGCCAGCCATAAAATTCACTGTTGAAATTTAAAATAACAATGTCATCCCTTTCCTAGATGTATTAATGCATACAGAATCTTTCCAATGCAAATTCAGTACGTAAAGAAAACCCACAAATAATTTAACATATGTAC
The DNA here is from genome assembly GCF_015104395.2 of Macrobrachium nipponense. Lineage (NCBI taxonomy): Eukaryota > Metazoa > Arthropoda > Malacostraca > Decapoda > Palaemonidae > Macrobrachium > Macrobrachium nipponense. The sequence continues at coordinate 16,812,171 of NC_087216.1, read as the reverse complement.
ATTTTTATTCTGGCCACCATCTTAATATTAAAATTTCAATTTTTTCATCTATGTTCCTACGCGCTTTGCGTATCACGAGTCCACAATATCTTGACCAAGAAATAGAATACATAAAAAAAGATAGGAAACGAGCTCTGCTACCCACCTCATTTAATTGATTTATGTTATCAAAAAGCTCACAAAAAGTTTTAGTGTTGCTAGTAATGAAAAAGAAATGCCTAAAAGAGTACTTAGCTTACCTTACTTTCGTGGATTTGAAACCATAAAATCAATATTTAAATCGTTTAATGTTAATGTAGTGTTCTCTTATAACAATACCATTAAAGATATGCTAATTAAGAATAGTCCCGTAACAAATAGCAACATCATTTACAAAATTCCTTGTAAGGATTGCCCATCGTTTTACGTTGGTCAGTCAAGAAAAAATTTATGTGTACGCATTAAGCAGCATATGAAGTCAGTTAGAACAGCCCAGACTTCAAATGCACTGTTTATCCATCTGAGTGAAAAATCTCATTGTATTAATTGGGGTGATACCTCTGTAATTGCTAGATCTAATGATTATGTATTATGTTTCAAGAAATTTACTGGAATCGACAATTATACAGATCACTAATAAAAACAACCTAAATCTTAGTCTGGGAATGTACCATTTGGACCCATATATTTGTAAGATGTTTATGAAGGACCTTAAAATAAATGAACTGCTAATAAATTAGTTCCACATGTATATAGTTATTATTTCTCTCTCTCTCTCTCTCTCTCTCTCTCTGGTTCGATATTCTCTCTTTCTCTTGCTCGATATATATATATATATTTATATTTTCTGTCGTCTTTTCAATAACAATAATTTTTTGGGAAAATTTGTGTAAATTTCATGATATTAAGTTGTATATGATTCCTTGTTTTTTTCAAAATGTACTGTTTTCTGGAAGAATAACCTGTTTACCGCATGAGTATCCTCCAAGGTGTGGCTACCCTCAGGTGTTTCCTCATTTCTGTAGAGTGAAATCGACCTTATTGCTAATCTTGTAGTGTCAGTTTGGATATTAAGCCTTCTTTTGACTATGTTTTCCTCTGTAAAATCAGTTTGCCTTAGTAAAGGGTCGGAACAAGACCGAAAGTACTCGGCTATCTCGCTTTTACATTTTTTCCTTCGTGGCAAAAGCCTTTATTTATACATAGCATCATGTTTTATATACTTCGTGATCTAGTTATTTATATATATACAGACTATACCCATACAACATAGGTGTAGTGTAAACTTGAAGCTCATGAATGCTATTACCACTCGGATTTAGCTTATAAACTATTATTACCACAATATTTCACTTACCAGAAAGTAGAAGGGAACAGGAAGCAGTAAGTCAAAACCCAGAATGCAGCCGTTGTAGCCTTTCAGATGAAAAAGCGTTGTCCAGCCGAACTGAAGTCTGGAATGATAAACGAAATTATTATAAAGTAGACCAGATTATCAAACTCCGTCGAAATAGTCGCACTTTTGAAATTCAATACGGCTAAATTGTGTACCTAAAAATTTTCAGTTGTCACTGATGTCAAAAAAAGTCTGAAAGATTGTAGAATTATTTTTTGTATTATTTTACAATACAAAAAGTGATAAGTCATAATTAGTAACTGCACTTTTGAATTTGAATGTGCTTGAATTGTGTATATACAAATTTCAGTGTTCACTCAAGTAAAACAGTCTCAAATGTATTTTTTTTTTTTTACCAAGCAAATGATAAGTCATAATTCTAAATAACGCTCATAATCTTATTCTGTATTTTAGATGGTGGTTACCATGTAAATTAGCAGTCTATTTTGAAACAACGCATAAAAGTTTATCATGGGATACATAGTAATTATCTTATCTCTTCCATTAACTTGAACTAAGGAAGACGACAAGTTTCATAATACGGTAATCTCTTCCCTTCTTTTGACATTCCTTATGGATTCCTTATGGCCCATTTCTGTTTGCTTTGTGATGCTCATCTTCTGTCCCACCGTTATCCCTACAGTAAAGGGTCAGTTGCCTGATGCGCCTCCTCCTCCACTGCCTTCTAGCAAAGGCATCATCCACCAAACCTCTTCTCTCTATAGTTTGTATGGTGTTTTAAATTTGCATGGAACCTGTGGTTATTCAGCAACGGGACCAACAGCTTTACGTGACTTCCGAACCACTTCGAGAGTAAACTTCTATCACCAGAAATAGTGTACATCTCTCGCACCTCAGTGGAATGCCCGAGAATCGAACTCGCGATCACCGAGGTGGCAGGCCAAGATCATACCGATCACGCCACTGAGGCGCTTTTTTTTTCTTCTCTCCATATCTCACTTCACTTTATCTCGCCATCTAATTCTTCGTCTCCCTCTCGGGCTTCTACCTCTAACGGGTTCCTCCCAAGCCCTTTGATACTGTTGGTTAAAAATTTCAGTAACGCCTTATCTATGCACTGAATCTTCCTCTCCTTTCAGGGCTCGAGCCTGGCTTTATGTCCTCATCATCTTCCATACTTCAGTAAAGTATGACTGTGGCAATGGCAGTGACAAGCAGTTCTCTTTCATTTGCATTCACCGTCCAAGTTTCACTTCCGCAAAAGGAGACTTGGGTTAACAATCTTTCATTCATACCTACTTCGGTTTGGCACCTCAGAAGGCAATACCCTTCCTATCAACAAGTTCTTGAAAGGTGCCTCAGAAGGCTATACTCTTCCTATCAACAAGTTCTTGAAAGGTGCCTCAGAAGGCTATGTCCTTCCTATCAACAAGTTATTCCAAGGTGCCTCAGGAGGCTATACCCTTCCTATCAACAAGTTATTAAAAGGTGCCTCAGAAAGCTATATCTTTCCTATCACTAAGTTATTGAAAGGTGCCTCAGAAGGCTATACCCTTTCTATCAACAAGTTATTAAAAAGTGCCTCAGAAAGCTATACCCTTCCTATCAACAAGTTATTGCAAGGTGCCTCAGAAGGCTATGTCCTTCCTATCAACAAGTTATTGAAAGGTGCCTCAGAAGGCTATACTCTTCCTATCAACAAGTTATTGAAAGCTGCCTCACCTACCATCGAGGATTGGTTACCTACCCTTAATTCCTGCTGCCGAAGCTCAGAAGGTTTTTCTTACTACTGCCACTTCTTGGAAGGTTTGGAACTTGGAAGGTCACTCTTCCAGCTGCCGTGTCTTCGATACTTACCCTCCAAAGCATTAAGGCTTGAAGGGTTACCCTTCGTGTTATTTAAGCTTGGAAGGATATCCTTCATACCATCCATGCTTGAATGGCTACCCTTCATAGCATTTAGGCTTGAAGGGTTACCCTTCCTGCCGTTAAGACTTGGAGTGTTACCCTTCCTGTCATTTAGGCTCGGAGGGTTACCCTTATTGTCATTGACGATTCGAGGGTTACCCTTCTTGTCATTAAGCCTTGGAGGGTTAACCTTTTTGTCATCAAGGCTTAGATGGTTATGCTTCCAGCTTTAGGCTTGTTGGGTTACCCTTCCTGCCATTCTGGGGCCCTTTATTCTCTTCCGCTTTTTTTTTCTTCTCTCCATATCTCACTTCACTTTATCTCGCCATCTAATTCTTCGTCTCCCTCTCGGGCTTCTACCTCTAAGGGTTCCTCCCAAGCCCTTTGATACTGTTGGTTAAAAATTTCAGTAACGCCTTATCTATGCACTGAATCTTCCTCTCCTTTCAGGGCTCGAGCCTGGCTTTATGTCCTCATCATCTTCCATACTTCAGTAAAGTATGACTGTAGCAATGGCAGTGACAAGCAGTTCTCTTTCATTTGCATTCACCGTCCAAGTTTCACTTCCGCAAAAGGAGACTTGGGTTAACAATCTTTCATTCATACCTATTTCGGTTTGGCACCTCAGAAGGCAATACCCTTCCTATCAACAAGTTCTTGAAAGGTGCCTCAGAAGGCTATACTCTTCCTATCAACAAGTTCTTGAAAGGTGCCTCAGAAGGCTATGTCCTTCCTATCAACAAGTTATTCCAAGGTGCCTCAGGAGGCTATACCCTTCCTATCAACAAGTTATTAAAAGGTGCCTCAGAAAGCTATATCTTTCCTATCACTAAGTTATTGAAAGGTGCCTCAGAAGGCTATACCCTTTCTATCAACAAGTTATTAAAAGGTGCCTCAGAAAGCTATACCCTTCCTATCAACAAGTTATTGCAAGGTGCCTCAGAAGGCTATGTCCTTCCTATCAACAAGTTATTGAAAGGTGCCTCAGAAGGCTATACTCTTCCTATCAACAAGTTATTGAAAGGTGCCTCACCTACCATCGAGGATTGGTTACCTACCCTTAATTCCTGCTGCCGAAGCTCAGAAAGTTTTTCTTACTACTGCCACTTCTTGGAAGGTTTGGAACTTGGAAGGTCACTCTTCCAGCTGCCGTGTCTTCGATACTTACCCTCCAAAGCATTAAGGCTTGAAGGGTTACCCTTCGTGTTATTTAAGCTTGGAAGGATATCCTTCATACCATCCATGCTTGAATGGCTACCCTTCATAGCATTTAGGCTTGAAGGGTTACCCTTCCTGCCGTTAAGACTTGGAGTGTTACCCTTCCTGTCATTTAGGCTCGGAGGGTTACCCTTATTGTCATTGACGATTCGAGGGTTACCCTTCTTGTCATTAAGCCTTGGAGGGTTAACCTTTTTGTCATCAAGGCTTAGATGGTTATGCTTCCAGCTTTAGGCTTGTTGGGTTACCCTTCCTGCCATTCTGGGGCCCTTTATTCTCTGGGATGCAGTTTAGATATTTGTCGAGCTTATTCTTAAACACATCTACGCTCACTCCTGATATATTCCTCAGATGAGCTGGCAACGCATTGAATAGACGCTGCTTATGCGATGCTGGTTGCGTAGTGGATTAATGTCCTGTGTGCTTTCCTTATTTTTCCTGGTATAGTTTTGGGCACTATTAATCTACCTCTGCTTGCTCTTTCTGATATTTTTAGTTCCATGATATTTTCTGTTATTCCTTCTATCTGTTTCCATGCCTGAATTATCATGTAGCGTTCTCTTCTCCTTTCTAGACTATATAATTTTAAGGATTGTAGTCTTTCCCAGTAGTCTAGGTCCTTAACTTCTTCTATTCTAGCTGTAAAGGACCTTTGTACACTCTCTATTTGTGCAATATCCTTTTGATAGTGTGGGTACCATATCATATTGCAATATTCAAGTGGACTACGAACATATGTTTTATAAAGCATAATCATGTGTTCAGCTTTTCTTGTTTTGAAGTGCCGTAACAACATTCCCATTTTTGCTTTACATTTTGCCAACAGAATTGCTATTTGATCATTGCATAACATGTTCCTATTCATCATCACACCAAGGTCTTTAACTGCTTCCTTATTTGTGATTGTCTCATTATTAGGTCCCCTATATGCATATAGCTTTCCTTCTCTGTCTCCATAATTATTGATTCAAATTTATCAGAGTTAAATACCATCCTATTTACCTCTGCCCAATCATATACTTTGTTAAGGTCTCTTTGTAGAGCGTTCCTATCTTCATCACAAGTAATTTCTCTACTTATTCTTGTGTCATCAGCGAAACTACTCACTACCTAATCCTTAACATTACTGTCTATGTCTTCAATCATAATAACAAACAATATTGCAGCTAGCACCGTACCTTGTGGCACACCGGATATTACCTTGGTTTCATCCGATTTCTCATCGTTTGCAATAACTATCTGTTTTCTGTTGTGTAAAAATTCTTTTAACCATCTTCCTACTTTATCTACGATATTGTGTTTTCTAATTTTCTTTGCTAATATATTATGGTCTACTTTGTCAAAAGCTTTTGCAAAGTCTAGATAAACCACATCTGTTTCATTTCCGCTTTTCATATTTTTGAATATGTTCTCACGGTGGACTAACAGTTGGGTTTGTGTACTTTTTCCGGGTACGAAACCGTGTTGTCCTTTATTAAACAAATTATTTTTTATTAATGTTTCATAATATTTTTCTTCATTACCCTTTCATACACTTTCATAATATGTGATGTTAGACTCACAGGCCTATAATTACTTGCCTCTAGTCTTGATCCACTTTTGAAAGTAGGGGTGATATATGCTAATTTGTGCTCATCATAAATCTTGCCTGTATCTACACTTTGTCTTAATAATATTGCAAGTGGCTTTGCGATAGAATGAACTACTTTCTTTAACAAAATAGCAGGGACTCCATCCGGCCCTGCAGCAGCTCCATTTTTAATTTCATTAATTGCCTGCACAATACAGCTTCATTAATTTCTATGTCAGCTAAATATTCACTATTTTCTTCCCTTACTTCTATATCATTATCTTCATTATCTATTCTAGGGGTGAATTCTCTCTTATATCGTTCTGCCAGTATGTTGCAAATTTCCTTTTTTTCATTCGTTAATCTCCCTTCAATTCTCAGAGGGCCTATTTCTATTCTTCTTTTATTCATCTTCTTCGCATATGAGTATAATAGTTTGGGGTTTTGCTTGATATTTAATAGGGTTTTTTCTTCCAAGTCCCGTTTTTCATTTTCTTTTGATTGTATAATCTTTTGTTCTGCATTTTCTATCTTACTTTTTATTTCTATAACTTTCCATGCATTTTTTTCTTTTGCAAGACCTTTTTTCCACTTTCTGATTTTCTGGAACAAGATCCTTCTGTCTCTTGGTATGCATGAATGATGTTTTACTTTTCTTCTTCGGTATATATTTATCCACTATTTTCTCCAATATTTTATATAATATCTCCGTATTTACCCTTATGTCATCACTTACGAATGTTATCCCAATCTTTGTTTAATTCTTCATTAATTTCTGACCTTTTATATATTTTTACTGTAGAAGTTGTATTTTCCATATCCTTCCCACTTTTTCATTTCTTGCTTATCTCTATTTTCACTTGCTTTGGAATGAACTGTTAATTCTATGACATTATGGTCTGAAATACTCGCATTATAAACTATTATTTCTTTAACATAATTCATCTCGTTCACAAATACTAGGTCTAATGTATTTTCCTTTCTTGTTGGCAGGTGATTTATTTGTTGAATGTTGATTCTAGTAGCATATCTAATAGCTTTTCAAATTGCCTCTTATCTTCTGCACTACTATTACTCTCTTTTTTATATGTATAAGTACAACCACAATCTCCTATTCGTTCTTTCCATTCTACAAAAGGAAAGTTGAAGTCACCAGATAGGAGAATAGTCCAGTCCTTGTGATTTCTACATATATCATCCAATTTTTCAATTATTAAGTCAAACTCTTTAGTATTAGGAGGTCTATATATTACTATGTTCATCAATTTTTCAGATTCAAATTCTACCGCTATTAGTTCACATTCTGAGTTACTATATTTCTCATATATTTTTCCTTGTTTTTTGTCTTTCCCATATATTGCGGTTCCCCCTTAATTCCTATTTTTTCTGTTCCATGCCCCTTCTCTTCCCATCTCTAGAGAAAGAGAGAGAGAGAGCACCGAAGAACATAGAGGGAGAGGTGGGACCTCCCTCTCTGTTCCGTGCCCCTTCTCTTCCCATCTCTAGAGAGAGAGAGAGCACCGAAGAACATAGAGGGAGGGGTGGGACCTCCCTCTCTGTTCCATGCCCCTTCTCTTCCCATCTCTAGAGAAAGAGAGAGAGAGAGAGCACCGAAGAACATAGAGGGAGGGGTGGGACCTCCCTCTCTGTTCCAGCCCCTTGCTCTTCCCCCATCTAGAGAAAGAGGAGAGAGAGAGCACCGAAGAACATAAGAGGGAGGGGTGGGACCTCCCTCTCGGTTCCATGCCCCACTCTCATTAACCATAGAGATGAGATAGAGAGAGCACCGAAGACATAGAGGGAGGGGTTGGAGCCTCCCCTCTCAGTTCCATGCACCTTCCTCTTCCCATCTTCTAAGAAAGAGAGAGAGAGAGACCGAAGAACATAGGGGAGGGTGGACCTCCCTCTCGGTTCCATGCCCCTTCTCTTCTTCCCTCTCTAGAGAAAGAGAGAGAGATAAGCACCGAAGAACATAGAGGGAGGTGGTGGGACCTCCCTCTCAGATTTTCCATGCCCCGTCTCTTTCCATCTCTAGAGAAAGAGAGAGAGAGAGCCCGAAGAACATAGAGGGAGTGGGACCCTCCCACTCAGTTCCATGCTTAAAATTCTCCCTTCCCTCTAGAGAAAAGAGAGATTTTAGAGCACCGAAGAACATAGAGGGAGGGGTGGGACCTCCCTCTCGTTCCATCCCCTTCTCATCTCTAGAGAAAGAGAGAGAGAGAGCACCGAAGAACATAGAGGGAGGGGTGGGACCTCCCTCTCAGTTCCATGCCCCTTCTCTTCCCATCTCTAGAGAAAGAGAGAGAGAGAGCACCGAAGAACATAGAGGGAGGGGTGGGACCTAACTCTCTGTTTCGTGTCCCTTCTCTACATATCTCTAGAGAGAGATAGAGCACTGAAGAACATACAGGGAGGAGTGGGACCTCCCTCTCTGTTCCGTGCCCCTTGTCTTCCTATCTCTAGAGAGGAAGAGAGCACTGAAAAACATAGAGGGAGGGGTGTGACCTCCTTCTCGTTCTGTGCCCCTTGTCTTCCTATCTCTAGAGAGAAGAGAGCACCGAACAACATAGAGGGAGGGGTGTGACCTCCCTCTCTTTTCCATGCCCCATCTCTTCCCACCTCTAGAGAGAGAGAGAGAGAGAGCACCGAAGAAAATAGAGGGAGGGGTGGGACCTTCCTCTCTATTCCGTGCCCTTCAATTCCCATCTCTAGAGAGAGAGAGAGAGAGCACCAAAGAACATAGAGGGAGGGGTGGGACCTCCCTCTCTGTTCCGTACCCTTTCTCTTCCCATCTCTAGAGAAAGAGAGCACCGAAGACATAGAGGGAGGGGTGGGACCTCCTCTCTGTTCCATGCCCCTTCTCTTCCCATCTCTAGAGAAGAGAGAGAGAGAGCACCGAAGAACATAGAGGGAGGGGTGGGACCTCCCTCTCTGTTCCATGCCCCTTCTCTTCCCATCTCTAGAGAAAGAGAGAGAGAGAGCACCGAAGAACATAGAGGGAGGGGTGGGACCTCCCTCTCTGTTCCATCCCCTTTCCCCTTCTCTTCCCATCTCTAGAGAAAGAGAGAGAGAGCACCGAAGAACATAGAAGGAGGGTGGGACCTCCCTCTCGGTTCCCATGCCCCTTCTCTTCCCATCTCTAGAGAAAGAGAGAGAGAGAGCACCGAAGAACATAGAGGGAGGGGTGGGACCTCCCTCTCGGTTCCATGCCCCTTCTCTTCCCATCTCTAGAGAAAGAGAGAGAGAGAGCACCGAAGAACATAGAGGGAGGGGTGGGACCTCCCTCTCTGTTCCATGCCCCTTCTCTTCCCATCTCTAGAGAAAGAGAGAGAGAGAGCACCGAAGAACATAGAGGGAGGGGTGGGACCTCCCTCTCAGTTCCATGCCCCTTCTCTTCCCATCTCTAGAGAAAGAGAGAGAGAGAGCACCGAAGAACATAGAGGGAGGGGTGGGACCTAACTCTCTGTTTCGTGTCCCTTCTCTACATATCTCTAGAGAGAGATAGAGCACTGAAGAACATACAGGGAGGAGTGGGACCTCCCTCTCTGTTCCGTGCCCCTTGTCTTCCTATCTCTAGAGAGGAAGAGAGCACTGAAAAACATAGAGGGAGGGGTGTGACCTCCTTCTCTGTTCTGTGCCCCTTGTCTTCCTATCTCTAGAGAGAAAGAGAGCACCGAACAACATAGAGGGAGGGGTGTGACCTCCCTCTCTTTTCCATGCCCCATCTCTTCCCACCTCTAGAGAGAGAGAGAGAGAGCACCGAAGAAAATAGAGGGCGGGGTGGGGACCTTCCTCTCTATCCGTGCCCTTCAATTCCCATCTCTAGAGAGAGAGAGGAGGAGAAGCACCGGAAGAACATAGAGGGAGGGGTGGGTGACCTCCCTCTCTGTTCCGGTACCCTTCTCTTCCCCAGTCTCGTATATAAAATAAAGAGAATCACCGAAGAAACCATAGAGGGAGGTGCTGGGTACCTTCCTCTCTGTTTCCGTGGCCCCTGTTTTTCCTCCCCCCATCTCTAAGAGAGAGTGAGAGAGAGAGCCCAACCGAAGAAAACATATAGGGAGTGGTGGGAGGCCCTTCCCTCTCTGTTGTCCGTGCCCCTTCTCTTCCTTATCGCTAGGATAGGAAGATAGATGCCCAGAAAGAACAATAGATAGGGAGTGGTGGGTTGTCCACCCTCTCTGTTTTCCTGCCCCTTCTCTTCCATCTCTCTCCTCTCGAGAGAGAGAAGGAGCACCGAAGAACATAGAGGGGAGGGTGGGAACCTCCCTCCTCTGTTCCGTGCAAACTTTTTCTTTACGACCCAACGTCTCTAATAGGGAACAGAGAGAGAGAGATGCGCACCGAAGAAGCATTAGAGGGAGGGGTGGGACCTTCCTCTCTGTTCTGTGCCCCTTCTCTTCCCATTCTCTATAAGAGAGAGAAGCAAGCCACCGAATAAAAACATAGAGGGAGGGGTGGGTACCTTCCTCTCTGTTCTGTGGCCCCCGTTCTCTTCCCATCTCTATACGAGAGAGAAGACACCGGGGGGGGGAAGAACATAGAGGGAGGGGTGGTTGGACCTTCCTCTCTTGTGTCTGGTGCCCCTTCCCCTTTCCTTCCCATTCCCTCTCATAGAGGAGATAGAGAGAAGAAGTGAGCACCGAAGAACATCATAGTGGGGGGGTGGGGACCTTCCTCTCTTTGTTCTGTGTCCCCGTTCTCTTCCCATCTCTATAGAAAGAAGAGAGAGGAGGCGCACCGAAGGAACATAGAGGAGGGGAGTGGGTGGGACCTTCCTCTCTGTTCTGTGCCCCCTTTCCTTCTTCCTTCCGTCCTTCTAGGAAAGAAAGGTAGGTAGAGAGGCACCGAAGAACATAGGAGGGGAGGGGTGGGACCTTCCCTCGCTGTTCTGTGCCCCATTCTCTTTCCCATCTCTAAGAAAGAAAGAGGTAGTAGAGGAGCACCGAAGAACATAGAGGGATGGGGTTGGACCTTCCTTCCTCTCAGTTCTGTGCCCCTCCCCTTCTCTTCCCATGCTCTAGATAAAGAGGAGAGAGGAGAGCCCACCGAAGCAACATAGGGGAGGGGGAGGGTTGGGACCTTCCCTCTCTGTTCTGTGCCCCTTCTCTTCCCATCTCTAGAGCAAAAGGAGAGAGAGAGAGCACCGGAAGAAACATAGAGGGCAGGGTTGGGACCTTCCTCTCTGTTTCTGTGCCCCTTCTCTTCCCTCTCTAGAGAAAGAGGTAGAGAGAGCCCATCCTGAACATAATAGAGGGAGGGGTGGGACCTTCCTCTCTGGTTCTGTGGCCCTTCTCTTCCCATCTCTAGAGGCGAGAGGGAATGAGAGCCCGAAGAACATAAGAGGGAGGGGTGGGACCCTTCCTTCTCCTGTTCTGTGCCCCTTCCTCTTCCCATCTCCTAGGGAAGAAAGGGAGATAGAGGCGAGCACCGAAAACATAGAGGGAGGGGTGACCCTTCCTTCTTGTTCTGTCCCCTTCTCTTTTCCCATCTCTCGATAAAGAAGAGCGAAGCACGAAAGAACATAGAGGGAGGGTTGGGACCTTCCTCTCTGTTTTGGTCCGCCCCTTCTCTTCCCATCTCTAGAGAAAGAGGTGAGAGAGCACCGAAGAACATGGGAATGGGGTGGGACCTTCCTCTCTGTTTCCTGTGGCCCCTTCTCTTCCCAATCTCTAGAGAAAGAAGAGGGAGAGAGCACCGAAAACATAGAGGGAGGGGTGGACCTTCCCTTCTCTGTTCTGTGCCCCTTCTCTTCCCATCTCTATAGAAGAGAGAGCACCAAGAACATAGAGGGAGGGGCTCCTTTAGAGAAAGAGAGAGAGAGGGGGGGGGGGAGCATCCGGGGAGGGGACCCATGTCCCCTTCTCTGTTCCTGGTTCCCTTCCTTCCCATCTCTATAGAAAAGAGAGAGCGAGAGCCCACCGAAGAACTAGGGGTGGGAGGGGCCCTGGGAACCTCCCTCTCTGTTCCGGGGGGGGGGGGGGGGGGGGGGGGGGGGGGGGGGGGGGGGGGGGGGGGGGTGCCCCTTCTCTTTCCCTCTCTAGAGAAGAGGAGAAAGCCCCGAAGAACATAGGAGGGAGGGGGCTGGGACCTCCCTCTCTGTTCCATGCCCCTTCTCTTCCCATCTCTAGATAAAGAGAGAGAGAGAGCACCGAAAGAACATAGAGGGAGGGGTGGGGAACCTCCCGTCCCTGTTCCTGCCATTACCTTCTTTCCCATCTCGAGAAGAAAGAAGAGAAAGAGACACCGAAGAACATAGTGGGAGGGGTGGGGGAGTTACCTTCCTCTTCTCTAGTTCCATGCCCCTTATCTTCCTATCTCTATTTTAGAGAGAGGTAGAGAGAGCACCAAAGCATACAGGGTGGGGTGACCTTCCTCTCTGTTCTGCCCCTTCCTTATCCCATCTCTAGAGAAGAGAGAGAGAGCACCGAAGAATAGAGGGAGAGTGGGACCTCCCTCTCTGTTCCGTGCCCCTTCTCTTCCCATCTCTAGAGAGAGAGAGCACCGAAGAACATAGAGGGAGGGGTGGGACCTCCCTCTCTGTTCCATGCCCCTTCTCTTCCCATCTCTAGAGAAAGAGAGACAGAGCACCGAAGAAATGAGAGGGGGGGTTGGGACCTCCCTCTATGTTCCTCCCCTTCTCTTCCCATCTCTAGAGAAAGAGAGAAAGAGAGCACCGAAGAACATAGAGGAGGGGTGGATCCCTCCCTCTGTTCCATTGCCCCTTACTCTTCCCATCTCTAGAGAAAGAGAGAGAGAGCACGAAGAACAAGAGGGAGGGGTGGGACTCCCTCTCGTTTCCATGCACCTCTCTTCCCATCTCTAGAAAAGAGAGAGAGAGAGCACCGAAGAACATAGAGGAGGGTGGGATAACTCTCTGTTTCGTGTCCCTTCTCTACATATCTCTAGAGATAGAGCCATGAAGAACATACAGGGAGGTGGGACCTCCCTCTCTGTTCCGTGCCCCTTGTCTTCCTATCTCTTGTAGAGAAGAGAGCACTGAAAAACATAGAGGGGTGGGGTGTGACCCTCCTTTCTGTTCTGTGCCCCTTGTTCCTTCCTATCTCTAGAGAGAGAGAGAGCATCGGACAACATAGAGGGAGGGGTGTGACCTCCCTCTCTTTTCCTACCCCATCTCTTCCCACCTCTAGAGAGAGAGAGAGAGAGAGAGCACCGAAGAAAATAGAGGGAGGGGTGGGACCTTCCTCTCTATTCCGTGCCCTTCAATTCCCATCTCTAGAGAGAGAGAGAGAGAGCACCGAAGAACATAGAGGGAGGGGTGGGACCTCCCTCTCTGTTCCGTACCCTTCTCTTCCCATCTCTAGAGAGAAAGAGAGCACCGAAGAACATAGAGGGAGGGCTGGGACCTCCCTCTCTGTTCCGTGCCCCTTTTCTCCCCATCTCTAGAGAGAGAGTGAGAGAGAGAGCACCGAAGAACATAGAGGGAGTGGTGGGACCTCCCTCTCTGTTCCGTGCCCCTTCTCTTCCTATCGCTAGAGAGAGAGAGAGCGCACCAAAGAACTAGAGGGAGTGGTGGACCACCCTCTCTCTGTTCCTGCCCCTCTCTTCCCATCTCTCTTGGAGGAAAAAGAGAGAGAGCTCCGAAGGAACGTAGAGTTGGGACCCTTCCATCTCTTTCGAGGAGGTTTCTTCCCTTTTCTTCGCATCCTCTAGAAGAAGAAAAAGAGAGAGGAGACGAAGAACATAGAGGGAGGGGTGGGACCTCTCTCTGTTCTGTGCCCCTTTCTCTCCCATCTCTAGAAGAGAGAGAGAAGCACCTGAACATAGAGGGAGGGGTGGGAGCCTTTCCTCTCTGTTCTTGCCCCCTTCCTCTTCCCCTCTCTAGAGAGAGAGAGAGAGCACCGAAGAACATAGAGGGAGGGGTGGGACCTTCCTCTCTGATTCTCTAGTAGTCCCCTGTGCTTCCCCTCTATCCCATCTCTAGAGAGACGAGAAGATAGCACCAGGGGGGGGGGGGGGGAAGAAGACATAGAGGGTGGGGGGGAGGGTGGGACCTTCCCTCTCTGTTCTGTGCCCCTTCTCTTCCCATCTCTAGAGAGAGAGAGAGCACCGAAGAACATAGAGGGAGGGGTGGGACCTTCCTCTCTGTTCTGTGCCCCTTCTCTTCCCATCTCTAGAGAAAGAGAGAGAGAGAGCACCGAAGAACATAGAGGGAGGGGTGGGACCTTCCTCTCTGGGGTTTCTGGGTCCCCTTCTCTTCCCATCTCTAGAGAAGAGGTTAAGAGAGCCACCGAAGAACATAGAGGGAGTGTGGGACCCTTTCCCTCTGTTCTGTGCCCCTTCTCTTCCCATCTCTTATAGAAAGAAAGGTAGGAGAGAGCACCGAAGAACATAGAGGGAGGGGTGGGACCTTCCTCTCTGTTCTGTGCCCCTTCTCTTCCTTCTCTAGAGAAATCAGGTAAGAATAGAGCACCGACGAACTAGAGGGAGGGGTTGGGACCTTCTTCCTCTGTTCTGTGCCCCCTTCTCTTCCACTCTTAGAGAAAGAGAGAGAGAGAGCACCAAGAAACATTAGAGGGAGGGGTGCTACCTTCCTCTCTGTTCTGTGCCCCTTGCTCTTGCCCATTCTCTAGAGAGGTAGAGAGAGCACCGAAGACATAGAGGGAGGGGATAGAGTGACCTTCCTTCTCTGTTCTGTGCCCCTTCTCTTCCCATCTCTAGAGAAAGAGAGAGAGAGAAGAAGCACCAGAAAGACTAGAGGGAGGGGTGGGAGTTCTGGGACCTTCCTTCTCTGTTCTGCCCCTTCTCTTCCCATCTAGAGAAAGAGAGAGAGAGCACCAAAGAACAAGGGGAGGGGTTGCTACCTTCCTCTCTCTGTGCCCCTTCTCTTCCCATCTCTAGAGAAAGAGGTAGAGAGAGCACCAAAGAACATACAGGGAGGGGTGGGACCTTCCTCTCTGTTCTGTGCCCCTTCTCTTCCCATCTCTAGAGAAAGAGAGAGAGAGAGAGCACCAAAGAACATAGAGGGAGGGGTGGGACCTTCCTCTCTGTTCCGTGCCCCTTCTCTTCCCATCTCTAGTGAGAGAGAAAGAGACATAGCACCGAAGAACATTGAGGGAGGGTTGGGACCTCCCTTTCTGTTCCATGCCCCTTCTCTTCCCATCTCTAGAGAAAGAGAGAGAGAGAGACCACCGTAGAACATAGAGGGAGATGTGGGACCTCCCTCTCTGTTCCCTGCCCCCTTCTTTTCCCATCTCTAGAGAGAGAGAGAGTACCGAAGAACATAGAGGGATGGGTGGGACCTCCCTCTCTGTTCCATGCCCCTTCTTTTCCCATCTCCAGAGAAAGAGAGAGAGAGAGCACCGAAGAACGTAGGGGGAGAGGTGGGACCTCCCCCTCTGTTCCTTATCCCTTCACTTCCCATCTCTAAAGAGAGAGACAGAGAGAGAAGCGACTCTAGAGAGCGAGAGAAGGGAACCGACTCTCTAGACAGAGAGGATGAGAGAGAGTTCCGAAGAACATAGAGAAAAAGAGAAAGACGGAGAGGGAGAGGAGAACCGAGCCTCTAGAGAGAGAAAGAGAGAGAAAACCGACTCTCCAGAAAGAGAGAGAGAGTACCGAAGAACATAAAACGTTAGAGAAGGACGGGGAGAGAGAGAAGGAAGCAGAGAGAGAGAGATAAAGAGGGAGAAGGCAGCAGGGAGAAAAAGAGAGAAGGAAGCAGAGAGAGAGAGAGAAGGAAGCAGAGTGTGTGTGAGAGAGAGAGAGAGAGAGAAGGAAGCAGAGAGAGAGAGAGAAAGAGAGTTAAGGAAGCAGGGGAGAGAAGAAGAAGGAAGAGAGAAGAGAGAAAGAGATTAAAGGAGATTTAAGGAGAGAGAGGAGAAGGGAAGCAAGAGGGAGAGAAGAAGAAGTTTAAGGAACAGAGAGAGAGAAGGAAGCAAGAGAGAAGGAGAAAGAGAGTTAGGAAGCCATGAAGCCGAGAGAAGGAAGCAGAGAGACCTTTACCTTACCTTACCCTTACAACCTTACCTTCTTGTTCGGGTTGCCCCCCCAGGTCCCCTCAGTTGTGGAGGCACCTCTAGTGTCTACCAGAGAGTTGCTAGTACATCTTCCGGTATATTTTGCATCTTCCAATCTTGGATGGTCTGGGATGCAGTTTAGATATTTGTCGAGCTTATTCTTAAACACATCTACGCTCACTCCTGATATATCCTCAGATGAGCTGGAACGCATTGAATAGACGCTGCATTATCGATGCTGGTGCGTGTGGATTAATGTCCTGTGTGCTTTCCTTATTTTTCCTGGTATAGTTTTGGGCACTATTAATCTACCCTCTGCTTGCTCTTTCTGATATTTTTAGTTTCCATGATATTTTTCGCTATTCCTTCTATCTGTTTCCATGCCTGAATTATCATGTAGCGTTCTCTTCTCCTTTCTAGACTATATAATTTTAAGAATTGTAGTCTTTCCCAGTAGTCTAGGTCCTTAACTTCTTCTATTCTAGCTGTAAATGACCTTTGTACACTCTCTATTTGTGCAATATCCTTTGATAGTTTGGGTACCATATCATATTGCAATATTCAAGTGGACTACGAACATATGTTTTCTTTATACAGCTAATCATGTGTTCAGCTTTCTTGTTTTGAAGTGCCGTAAAAACAACATTCCCATTTTTTGCTTTACATTTTGCCAACAGAGTTGCTATTTGATCATTGCATAACATGTTCCTATTTCATCATCTCACCAAGGTCTTTAACTGCTTCCTTATTTGTGATTGTCTCATTATTAGGTCCCTTATATGCATATAGCTTCTTTCTCTGTCTCCATAATTTATGATTCAAATTTATCAGAGTTAAATACCATCCTATTTACCTCTGCCCAATCATATACTTTGTTAAGGTGGTTCTTTGTAGAGCGTTCCTATCTTCATCACAAGTAATTCTCTACTTATTCTTGTGTCATCTGCGAAACTACTCACTACCGAATTTTAACATTATTGTCTATGTCTTCAATCATAATAAACAAACAGTATTGCAGCTAACACCGTACCTGCGGCACACCGGATATTACTTGGCTTCATCCGATTTCTCGTCGTTTGCAATAACTATCTGTTTTCTGTTGTGTAAAAAATTCCTTTTTAACATCTTCCTACTTACCCACGATAGTGTGTTTTCTAATTTTCTTCGCTAATATATTATGGTCTACTTTATCAAAAGCTTTGCAAAGTCTAAAATTAAATAAACCACATCTGTTTCATTTCCGCTTTTCATATTTTGAATATGTTTTCACGGTGGACTAACAGTTGGGTTTGTGTACTTTTTCCGGGTACGAAACCATGTTGTCCTTTATTAAACAAATTATTTTTTATTAAATGTTTCATAATATTTTTCTTCATTACCCTTTCATACACTTTCATAATATGTGATGTTAGACTCACAGGCCTATTAATTACTTGGACTCTAGTCTTGATCCACTTTTGAAAGTAGGGGTAATATATGCTAATTTGTGCTCATCATATATCTTGCCTGTATCTACACTTTGTCTTTAATAATATTGCAAGTGGCTTTGCGATAGAATGAACTACTTTCTTTAACAAATGCAGGAATTCCATAGGCCCTGCAGCAGCTCCATTTTTCAATTTCATTAATAGCCTGCACAATATCAGCTTCATTAATATCTATGTCAGCTAAATATTCACTATTTTTCATCCTACTCTATATCATTATCTTCATTATCTATCTAGGGGTGAATTCTCTCTTATATCGTTCTGCCAGTATGTTGCAAATTTCCTTTTTTCATTCGTTAATCTCCCTTCAATTCTCAGAGGGCCTATTTCTATTCTTCTTTTATTCATCTTCTTGCATATGAGTATAATAGTTTGGGGTTTTGCTTGATATTTAATAGGGTTTTTTCTTCCAAGTCCCGTTTTTCATTTTTTTTCTTTTGATTTGTAATAATCTTTTGTTCTGCATTTTCTATCTTACTTTTTAGTTCTATAGCTTTCCATGCATTTTTTTCTTTTGCAAGACCTTTTTTCCACTTTCTGATTTTCTGGAACAAGATCCTTCTGTCTCTTGGTATGCATGAATGATGTTTACTTTTCTTCGTATATTTTTTTACTTTTCTTCTCGGTATAAATTTTTTCCACTATTATCTCCAATATTTTATATAATATCTCCGTATTTACCCTTATCATCACTACGAAAATGTTATCCCAATCTTTGTTTAATTCTTCATTAATTTCTGACCATTTTATATTTTTACTGTAGAAGTTGTATTTTCCATATCCTTCCCACTTTTTCATTTCTTGCTTATCTCTATTTTTCACTTGCTTTGGAATGAAACTGTTAATTCTATGACATTATGGTCTGAAAATACTCGCATTATAAACTATTAATTTCTTTAACATAATTCATCTCGTTCACAAAATACTATCTAAAGTATTTTCCTTTCTTGTTGGCAGGTGATTTATTTGTTGAATGTGTATTCTAGTAGCATATCTAATAGCTTTTCAAATTGCCTCTTATCTTCTGCACTACTATTACTCTCTTTTTTTTATATGTATAAGTACAACCACAATCTCCTATTCGTTCTTTCCATTCTACGAAAGGAAAGTTGAAGTCACCAGATAGGAGAATAGTCCAGTCCTTGTGATTTCTACATATATCATCCAATTTTTCAATTATTATGTCAAACTCTTTAGTATTAGGAGGTCTATATATTACTATGTTCATCAATTTTTCAGATTCAAATTCTACCGCTATTAGTTCACATTCTGAGTTTACTATATTTCTCATATATTTTCCTTGTTTTTTGTCTTTCCCATATATTGCGGTTCCCCTTGATTCCTATTTTTTCTATCTGATCTATAAGTTTGGAACCCTTTTTATTTGATCATCATTGCCCCAGTCTCTTGGAATATACCAGGTTTCACTTATATTCATTATATCTATTTTCTTTTCATTTTGGGTTAGTTCTTC
This sequence comes from Macrobrachium nipponense, assembly GCF_015104395.2. Classification (NCBI taxonomy): domain Eukaryota; kingdom Metazoa; phylum Arthropoda; class Malacostraca; order Decapoda; family Palaemonidae; genus Macrobrachium; species Macrobrachium nipponense. The sequence goes on along the minus strand of NC_087216.1, from coordinate 16,793,198 downwards.
TAAGTACTCTATTTTTCTTTTTGAGTTACTCGTAACTAAACCCCGACCCTGCGCATTCATCACTATGATGGTTTGCGTGTTTTCTCCTTTCTTTATACTGATAGTAATAAGGATTTTCCCATGTCTCTTTCCTGTTTCTGGTATGTTGTTCTTTTTTTCATTTCCTTCCAGAAATTTCTGATTATTAAAATCCAACTTTTCCATAATATTTGATCTTCCTTCATCATAATTATTAATTTTGTGTCTGAATCTGCAATTTTCTCCGTTTCTCTTTCTGCAATATCCTCTTGCATAATAAATACAGTTATTATCTCTTGAGTAGAATTTCGGAGCTGATGCTTTGAAATTTTTTGCTGACACCTCTGCATATCTCATTGGTGGTTTGCTTTTCTCTTTTACCTGATATTCTTGATTTCTCTCTTTATTTGTTTCTTTCTTATTTTGGATTTTATTACTTGGTTGGTTATTTATTTGATTATGATTCATGGCTACAGGGTGCATATATTTGCATTTTTTGTCGAACTTACATCCTTTTCCTTCTTTTAGGTTTTACATATTTTGGATGCAGATCTCTGCAATCATCCCCATATCCATCTAATATGCACATTTACCATATATTTCATAGTTTTTGACATATCTTAGGATGTTTGTAGTAACATCTTTCTCCAATCTGCAATTCCCTCTTTTCAAAAGGTTGCAGATTTTGTCTTTCTTGTCTATTTTTTCCTCTTTCCCGTCATTGTATAGATCTGGGTAGAGCCTCTTCGGGATTTGCTTTTCTGTTGTCATATCGTAATTTATTTCTTCGTAGGTATGCTGCTTTGATTGCCTCATATGTAGTATCAATGAGTATCTCTGCATCCATACTTTTATCTTGTTCTTTGTTTTCCTTATTTTTTATTTTCTGTCATTTCATTTTTGTTACTTCTCTTCCGTTTTCCTCTTCTTCTTTTCTTCTTCTTCTTCCTCTTCCTCTTCTTCTTCATCCTCAACTATTTTGTACATTCAATCTTGATTTAATAACATTGTCTATCCATGATAGACATGTGAACAAAAAATTCTTGTATCTTTTCTCAAATCTTGTATTACCTCAGCACACTGTGGATGGGTCGGAAGTTGCATGCAGCACATTTTCTGATTAGGTTTTGTGGATTGACTATGCTATACCAAACCTTACACAGTTTGCATGCTTTTGGCATTCTTTTTCCTAATGCATCAATTAGTATATTCACAAGATTTACCTTATTCATTTTCTTTGTCGGAATATGTTGGTTTATGTATATTTTCTTTATGAGTCTCTGACCACTTGGATTTTATTTGGAACTTCTTCAATTATTTTCAAGATGTTTTCATTAGATTTGTTCCAGTTGAAGGATTATATCCTTCTAATATATCTATGAATGCTTTTGTATCTTTTTGGTTAGGACTGTTGCTGATTTCATAGATGAGAAATGCCAGTTCCCTTCCTGCTACCTCATCGTATTGTGAATCTGCTAAAGCACGCCAAATTACGCCACCTTTTCCCGCAGTTGGAACTCTTACTGCCACATTTCTTGTTCTGATTTTATAGTATTACAACTTGATAAACTAACTTAGAAAGGGACGCTTTATCCTACTATTTTCACACTAATCTTCCATCACCGATAGTTCACGAACCACTTCCTAGATATTTCTTCAAATTCTAGTCGTATTGTTAAACTTGTGAATCTGTTGATTATTGTTGAACTTCACGCGGGTACGTTCTCACCAAGCAAGATGGCTACTACGAGGAGAAGAGAGAAAGAAAGAGAGTTAAGGAAAAGCAGAGAGGAGAGAGCGAGAGAAGGAAGCAGCGTGGTTGTGGTGTGAGAGAGAAAGAAAGAAGCAGGAGTGAAGGAGAGAGAGAGGTGGCGATGAGAGGGAGAGGAGAGAAAAAAAAGGGAAGCAAGAGTGAGGGAAGGAAGCCAGGTAGAGAGAGAGAGAGAGAGAGGAAGAAGAGGCAAAAAAACAGAGAGGGAAGGGGGGGGGGAGGGTCCCTTCCCTTCTGTTCTGGTGCCTTACTCCATCCCTTCTTTCCCTCTTTCTACAGAGAGAAAAAGTTAGAGAGAGAAGGAAGCAGAGACAGAGAGAGAGAGAGAGAGAGAGAGAGGAAAAGAAGCGAAGAACAGAGAGGGAGGTGGGGGGACCTCCCTTCCTGTTCTTTGCCTCTTCTCCTCTTTCCCTCTCTCTACAGAGAGAAAAAGTTAGAGAGAGAAGGAAGTAGAGAAAGAAAGAGAGAGAGAGAAGCGAAGAACTGGGCGGGAGGTGGGGGAACCTCCCTTCCTGTTCTTTGCCTCTTCTCCTCTTTCCCTCTCTCTACTGGGGTGGGGTTACTTCCTTCCTTCTTCATACTCCTGTGATCGGGCTTCCTTCCGTCTTCATATAACCTGTGATCGGGTTTCCTTCCTTCTTCATATACCCTGATGGATGCTTCCTTACTTCTCTTCATATGCCCTGTGATCGGGCTTCCTTCCTTCTTCATAGCCCTGTGATCGGGCTCCTTGTTTATAGGCTTTTTTATTTCCTTCCATGAAGTAACTTCAACTCTTATAGGGCTCTATAAATTTTTGTGATACGTCCTCTGATGAGATGGGGCTTAATGACTACTTCTTTGTCCCATTCAAGTTGATGCTATACCAGCATTTACGTTTCACCTTCATATGCATCACCTGTTGACCGTAATCCAGAACGGCTTTCACTCTGCTCAAGAAGTGGGTGCCCAAGATGATATCCCCGTGTGTACTATTTGGGATGTCCTTCCTGGTGAAGATTCTCGCGAGAGGCAAGTTTCCGTTATTGGTCACCGATGCCTCAAATTGTGATTGTATTGTTGGCCTGCCAAACATTGGCAGTCCTTTCATCAGTTGGAACCTGTTCTTCTTTTCCAGAAACCTAGCTCTTATGAAATTGCCCTTCGCCTTCTGAGATCTGAACTTTTACCGGAAGACTCCTTTCCTTTTTGTCAGCGAAGACATCGAATGTTAGCGGTTCACCATGATATGCATTTCTGTTCGGTTTTGAGGAATCCGTGATGTACAGTTCAGATCCTTTAGCATCGAACTCACGGATCATGCCGTAACGCCACAGCATCTCGCGACCAAGTGAAATCCCTGGGTCCGTGTATCGGTTCTGGATGTAAAAATCAACAACAACTTGTAATCTATTCCCGAGAGTGACTGGCACATTCTCTATGATGCCTATGAGGGCATAATCCTCGAAAAATTTTCTCTCGGCCGTAGTAGGGACAATTTCTTTGATCTGTTCTTCCATACCCAGGGCCATGGCAGTATGCAAGTTCATGACGCTGTAACCGGTCACGATGTCGGTTGCTAGTCCAACTCTCACCCTTGTTTTATTTATCATGGCCTTCAGTGTGTTTTCGCAGTCAACCTTTACTCTATTTCGCTTCCGGAAGACTGGTTTCTTCTTCAGTTTGGGTATAGGCAAAACTTTAGAATCATGCTCGAACTGTTGGAATCTCGGTAAGAAAACTCTCCACTTGTAATCGGTTATTTTCAGCTTTCCTTCGCCGTCCCTCTGTTCCATTTCGTCAATCTCATCCAGAATTCTGTCCTCTGGCGGAGCTCGCTCTTCAGCGGATCCTGTCTCTCTAGTGACTGTTTGAGACGTCTCTTCGCTGCTGTTTCTGTTTCGCTCACGTATCAGTGGTCGCTCTGCTTTCCCTTTGCGTTTCTTTGTTCCTTTTCCTGGCTTGTCTCGCTCTCGTCAGTCTCAGTTGTTTCATACTCTGAAATCCCTTGGCTGTCAATCTCGGTTGTTTCAGAGATCCCTTGGTCGACGGTCTCAGATTTTTCATACTCTGAAATCTTTTGGTCGACCGTCTCAATTTCTCTCTCCTCGCCATCGTCTCGTTTCTGCCATTCCACTGGTTCAAACAAGTCTTTTTCCATTGGTGGAGGTCCTTCCCACCTTTGGTGGACAAAGTCTCCTTCCGCTGGTGGATGTCCTTCCCACCCTTGGTAGGCAGTTTCAATTGGTCCATCTTCTGACATTTCTCTCTCCTCCCTATTTTCTTGTCTCTGCCATTCCTCTGGTTCAAATAAACTCTCATATCCTAACGGTGCTCTTCCAATGAGCTCATTTGGTTCGGCAGTTTCGAGGCCATTATCGAGTCTTTCCCGCTCCGATCTTCTGAATACTTAATTATGGGAAAATCTCCCTCCTCACTATTGGAGCGCCTTCCCCCTTGGTTCTTCGTTCCGTGTTCTCGCTTCCTGGGGTCACTGCTTGCCTTCGTACCTCTGCTCAGCGGTCTCCTTTCAGGTCTTGGTCTTCTAATTGCCTCCTTTGCTTCTCTGGCTATCCTTCGACGTCTTGGTGGTCTCTCTGGAATGTCTTCTCTATCGTCAGGTCGACCATTTCGTCTCTCCTCCGCTGATTCTAAACCGCCATCTTTTATTCGTGCCCAGGCCTTCTTCACTTTCGGTACCACCGATGTCTTCCCAAGACCCTCTTCGAATTTGCCCTCGTCGTTAATTTGAGGGCTCTTTCCGTTCATTTCAGATCGCTGCTCAGTTTCGCTTTCGGTCTCTGTCGAATCATTCTCTGGACTGACATCTTCCAATTCGTTACCCATGTCGTCCAGTATTCGTCTGAGAGAGTCAGTTGTGTTCTTCATGACGTTATCCAGTCTAGTCGCGTTTCCATATTCAGTTGGTGGGTTTAGTTCGGGGTGTAACATTCCATCCTGTAGGACATCTTTTGATTCCCCATTGCAATTTCGTAATTTTATATTCAGAGTCCCACCAACTTCTCTGGACACTGCCAAGTTCAGGTTCCCGGAACTATCCCGATTAACGGCGATTCCTCCTGTATTTTTCATATCAACACAAACCTCACTAAAGAGTCCAACAAGTTTCATGCCGGTTTCGTCATTTAGTCGGGGTGGTTGTGGTGGTGGACTTCCTGGGGGTAGTCGGGGCCAATCTGGCGGACAATTATACTTGTGCAGTTTTATATTCAGAGTCTCGCCAACCCCTTGGGACACAGACATATTCAATTCTCCGGAACTATCCCGATTAACGGCGATTCTTCCTATATTGTCCATATTAACTACAACCTCTCTAAAGAGTCCAACAAAATTCAAAGTATTATTATCGAACGCCATTTCGTTATTGTACTTGATAGCTGTCTCTGATCCTTGTTCTGAAAAAAGTCTGCAGCTCCTCGCTGGAGTTCTTGCGGGATTCCTTTCGGAGCTTCCTGCTTGAGTCCTTTCGGATTCCTTTCGAAGCTTCGTGCTGGAGTCATTTCGGATTCCTTTCGGAGCTTCGTATGGATTCCTTATGAAGCTAGTACGTTCTTTTGAGTCCCTTTGGCGTCTTTTGCTGATGCATTTATATCTGTAATTGTGGGTAAACAATTATCGGCATTATATATTGATAATATGCCTAAATAAAGAAGGAAATTATATATATATATATATATATATGTGTGTGTGTGTGTGTGTGTGTGTGTGTGTGTGTGTGTGTGTGTGTGTGTGCGTGTCTGTGTGTAAAAGCAGGAGAGGGTGTGGCTGGTTGCCAGCAAAGATCCAGTATATATATATATATGTATAAAACAAATTAGGTTGCTTTTCTACCACAACCCCTCCCTCTCTCGTAGTAGCCATCTTGCTTGGTGAGACGTACCCGCGTGAAGTCAGATTAATCAACGATATCACAAGTTTAACATACGACTAGAATTTGAGAAATATCTAGAAGTGTTCGTGAACTATCGGTGATAAGATTAGTGTGAAAATAGTAGGATAAAGCGTCTTCTAAGTTAGTTTATCAAGTGTAATACTATAAATCAGAACAAGATAGGCAGTAAGTTCCAACTGCGGGAAGAGGTGGTCGTAATTTGGCGGTTGTTTAGCAGATTCGCAATACGATGAGGTAGCAGGAAGGGAACTGGCATTTCTCATCTATGAAATCAGCAACAGTCCTAACCAAAAAGATACAAAAGCATTCATAGATATATTAGAAGGATATAATCCTTCAAACTGGAACAAATCCTAATGAAAACATTTTCTTGAAAATAATTGAAGAAGTTCCAAATAAAATCCAAGTGGTCAAGAGACTCATAAAGAAAATATACATAAACCAACATATTCCGACAAAGAAAATGAATAAGGTGAATCTTGTGAATATCCTAATGATGCATTAGGAAAAAGAATGCCAAAAGCATGCAAACTGTGTAAGGTTTGGTATAAGCAATAGTCAATCCACAAAAACCTAATCAGAAAATGTGCTGCATGCAAAACATTCCGACCCATCCACAGTGTGCTGAGGTAATACAAGATTTGAGAAAAGATACAAGAATTTTTTGTTGTTCAACATGTCTATCATGGATAGACAATGTTATTAAATCAAGATTGAATGTACAAATAGTTGAGGATGAAGAAGAAGAAGGAAGGAGGAAGAAGAGAAGAAAAAAGAAGAAGAGGAAAACGGAAGAGAAGTAAACAAAAATGAAATGACAGAAAAAAATAAGGGAAAACAAAGAACAAGATAAAAGTATGGATGCAGAGATACTCATTGATACTACATATGAGGCAATAAAGCAGCATACCTACGAAGAAATAAAATTAACGATATGACAACAGAAAAGCAAATCCCGAAGAGGCTCTACCCAGATCTACACAATGACGGGAAAGAGGAAAAAATAGACAAGAAAGACAAAATCTGCAACCTTTTGAAAAGAGGGAATTGCAGATTTGGAGAAAGATGTTACTACAAACATCCTAAGATATGTCAAAACTATGAAATATATGGTAAATGTGCATACTTAGATGGATATGGGGATGATGCAGAGATCTGCATCCAAAAATATGTAAAAACCTAAAAGAAGGAAAAGGGATGTAAGTTCGACAAAAAATGCAAATATATGGACCCTGTAGCATGAATCATAATCAAATAAATAACCAACCAAGTAATAAAATCCAAAATAAGAAAGAAACAAAATAAAGAAGGAGAAATCAAGGAAATATCAGGTAAAAGAGAAAAGCAAACCACCAATGAGATATGCAGAGGTGTCAGCAAAAAATTTCAAAGCATCAGCTCCGAAATTCTACTCAAGAGATAATAACTGTATTTATTATGCAAGAGGATATTGCAGAAACGGAGAAAATTAATTGCAGATTCAGACACAAAATGAATAATTATGATGAAGGAAGATCAAATATTATGGAAAAGTTGGATTTTTTAATGTCAGAATTTCTCGGAAATGAAAAAAGAACAACATACCAGAACAGGAAAGAGACATGGGGAAAATCCTTATTACTACCAGTATTAAATGAAGGAGAAAACACGCAAACCATCATAGTGATGAATGCGCAGGGTTTAGTTACGAGTAACTCAAAAAGAAAAATAGAGTAGTCTTAGAAGAACTAACCCAAAATGAAAGAAAATAGATATAATGAATATAAGTGAAACCTGGTATTCCCAAGAGACTGGGAATGATGATCAAATAAAAGGGTTCCACAAACTTATAGATCAGATAGAAAAAATAGGAATCAAGGGGGAACCGCAATATATGGGAAAGACAAAAAACAAAAAAGGAAAAATATATGCGAAAATATAGTAACTCAGAAGTGAACTAATAGCGGTAGAATTTGAATCTGAAAAATTGATGAAACATAGTAATTATATAGACCTCCTAATACTAAAGAGTTTGACTTAATAATTGAAAAATTGGATGATATATGTAGAAATCACAAGGACTGGACTATTCTCCTATCTGGTGGACTTCAAACTTTCCTTTCGTAGAATGGAAAGAACAAGAATAGGAGATTGTGGTTGTACTATACATATAAAAAGAGAGTAATAGTAGTGCAGAAGATAAGAGGCAATTTGAAAAGCTATTAGATATGCTACTAGATACAACATTCAACAAATAAATCACCTGCCAACAAGAAAGGAAATACTTTAGACCTAGTATTTGTGAACGAGATGAATTATGTTAAAGAAATAATAGTTTATAATGCGAGTATTTCAGACCATAATGTCATAGAATTAACAGTTCATTCCAAAGCAAGTGAAAATAGAGATAAGCAAGAAATGAAAAAGTGGGAAGGATATGGAAAATACAACTTCTACAGTAAAATATAAAATGGTCAGAAATTAATGAAGAATTAAACAAAGATTGGGATAACATTTTCGTAAGTGATGACATAAGGGTAAATACGGAGATATTATAAAAATATTGGAGAAAATAGTGGAAAAATATATACCGAAGAAGAAAAGTAAACATCATTCATGCATACCAAGAGACAGAAGGATCTTGTTCCAGAAAATCAGAAAGTGGAAAAAAGGTCTTGCAAAAGAAAAAAATGCATGGAAAGTTATAGAACTAAAAATTAAGATAGCAATGCAGAACAAAAGATTATACAATCAAAAGAAAATGAAAAACGGGACTTGGAAGAAAAAAACCCTATTACATATCAGCAAAACCCCAAACTATTATACTCATATGCGAAGAAGATGAATAAAAGAAGAATAGAAATAGGCCCTCTGAGAATTGAAGGGAGATTAACGAATGAAAAAAAGGAAATTTGCAACATACTGGCAGAACGATATAGAGAGAATTCACCCCTAGAATAGATAATGAGATAATGATATAGAAGTAAGGGAAGAAAATAGTGAATATTTAACTGACATAGAAATTAATGAAGCTGATATTGTGCAGGCAATTAATGAAATTAAAAATGGAGCTGCTGCAGGGCCGGATGGAGTCCCTGCTATTTTGTTAAAGAAAGTAGTTCATTCTATCGCAAAGCCACTTGCAATATTATTAAGACAAAGTGTAGATACAGGCAAGATTTATGATGAGCACAAATTAGCATATATCACCCCTACTTTCAAAAGTGGATCAAGACTAGAGGCAAGTAATTATAGGCCTGTGAGTCTAACATCATATTATGAAAGTGTATGAAAGGGTAATGAAGAAAAATATTATGAAACATTTAATAAAAAATAATTTGTTGTTTAATATAGGGGACAACACGGTTTCGTACCGGAAAAAGTACACAAACCCAACTGTTAGTCCACCGTGAGAACATATTCAAAAATATGAAAAGCGGAAATGAAACAGATGTGGTTTATTTAGAACTTTGCAAAAAGCTTTTGACAAAGTAGACCATAATATATTAGGAAAGAAAATTAGAAAACACAATATCGTAGATAAAGTAGGAAGATGGTTAAAAGAATTTTTACACAACAGAAAACAGATAGTTATTGCAAACGATGAGAAATCGGATGAAACCAAGGTAATATCCGGTGTGCCACAAAGGTACGGTGCTAGCTGCAATATTGTTTGTTATTTATGATTGAAGACATAGACAGTAATGTTAAGGATTCGGTAGTGAGTAGTTTCGCTGATGACACAAGAATAAGTAGAGAAATTACTTGTGATGAAGATAGGAACGCTCTACAAAGAGACCTTAACAAAGTATATGATTGGGCAGAGGTAAATAGGATGGTATTTAACTCTGATAAATTTGAATCAATAAATTATGGAGACAGAGAAGGAAAGCTATATGCATATAGGCTGGGGACCTAATAATGAGACAATCACAAATAAGGAAGCAGTTAAAGACCTTGGTGTGATGATGAATAGGAACATGTTATGCAATGATCAAATAGCAATTCTGTTGGCAAAATGTAAAAGCAAAAATGGGAATGTTTCGTTTTCCGGCACGTTCAAAACAAGAAAAGCTGAAACACATGATTATGCATTTATAAAACATATGTTCGTAGTCCACTTGAATATTGCAATATGATATGGTACCCACACTATCAAAAGGATATTGCACAAATAGAGAGTGTACAAAGGTCCTTTACAGCTAGAATAGAAGAAGTTAAGGACCTAGACTACTGGGAAAGACTACAATCCTTAAAATTATATAGTCTAGAAAGGAGAAAGGAAAGAACGCTACATGATAATTCAGGCATGGAAACAGATAGAAGGAATAACAGAAAATATCATGGAACTAAAAATATCAGAAAGAGCAAGCAGAGGTAGATTAATAGTGCCCAAAACTATACCAGGAAAAATAAGGAAAGCACACAGGACATTAATCCACTACGCACCAGCATCGATAATGCAGCGTCTATTCAATGCGTTGCCAGCTCATCTGAGGAATATATCAGGAGTGAGCGTAGATGTGTTTAAGAATAAGCGACAAATATCTAAACTGCATCCCAGACCATCCAAGATTGGAAGATGCAAAATATACCGGAAGATGTACTAGCAACTCTCTGGTAGACATTAGAGGCGCCTCACACTGAGGGACCTGGGGCGGGCAACCCGAACGAACTGTAAGGTCTGTAAGGTAAGGTCATGCATGTAATATTTTCGTAACGCAAAGTCCATAATTTCGGTTGAAGTAGCACGAATTCAACTAAAAAAATAAAAATTGCACGTACATGAAACTTCTAGGCGGCCAACATTTGTGTAATGATGAAAAGGGCGCCATTATACAATAGAAGCAACAGCACCTTTAAATGTCCTCTCTCAGCCCCTGGGGAAACCAGGAAAATATACGTAGGTTCGTGTTACTCATGCTTTGTTGTATTAGGTAATACAGAAAGTGTTGGTGGACGACCGTATATGCCGATCGAGTTCCTTTCAATCGAACAATACCTGCACTGATACCGTTGCCGACATAATATAATGCAAACTGTTAAGCGTTGCAGAAGGGAATTTGGGATAAGTCTGCCGTCACAAACTCACAATCGCCCGAGGGCAAATGCGGTACGGAACAATTGCCAGCTACCTTCAAATCTCGAGAAACTTTTCCTATTTAACATTTCTACTGGTACTTATCTCATCACCGTGTGTGATAACGGTTACGTTTTCACTGTAATTTTGAATTCATGTCGCGTGACAAAGACAAAGACAGCATATCTGACCGGGGACTGAAGGGGGGAAATACCTGGCATCAGGAATGTTGGGGAATCAACAGGTAGCAAGTGTGGCGAGAGAGAAACGCAGAGGGTGACAGGTTGTTTGAATGGAAATGCGCTATTCTTCTCTTCGCTTACTCTGTCGACGGCATGCGAGCGCTGGCAGAAAAAGACGCTTTTTCACGTTTTGTTAAGTAAATTGGATTATGCAATGTACCGTAACATCAGTGTATGCTTAAATACGGAATTAAAAGCACCACATCGGAGGGGGAGGGGAGGAAGCGTTTGAGAGCGGCCGAGGAGAGACAGGTTCAGCGCTACATCCAACGTTACCAACTGCTCAATACCAAAGTTATTTATTTTCCTTTGTGGGGAATGAATACGACCGAGTACAGATTTTTCTTTTGAAATACCTTTATTCCAGATGCCGTAGCGAGTAACACATAATTCCTGCGCTACACATAAACCTTACTATAAATTTCCTTTTATTAGAAGAACAGGTCAGATTGTCACCTGAGGCAATAATGAGCCGAAGGTCCCACCTCAGCGGCCGACCCACACCCCTCACGTCTTAAGCCAACCTGTGTCGTCTCTTGCAAAAAGTTTCTATCTCCGGTGCTGGTGCTTTGTTTGTTATTGACATAGCACCCGTGTTTGAATATTTAATTGCTTAAGATGTGTGTGGATGTTAAGGTACCGTCCGGTCTCAAGGTTGTGATGCCGTAATGCTAAAAAAAATAAGGCTGCACAGCTTTTCTAGTTGGCTTTCCAGTCGAGAAGTATGAAGTGAAACGGTGAATTTGTTGAAACGTTAAATTTAACCTCAGCTGTAAACGCGGTGATGGTCTGAACGAAATTACATCACACGATGGAGTCGTACCTTTGGGTTTTTTTGACAAGTCTTGACGATTGTTTAGCGTAGTTCAAGTAATAAGCTAAGTGGTGCTTCTGATTGAGCAGTGAAGAGGTTTCCTCAAGGAGTGAACCGGCGTCTTATTATTTCCCCTTAAAATGAGATGAGAATGAGGAAGTTAGTTGTTAGAGCAACAGGTGGGACTTGCTGTCCGTTCCCCCGAAACATGAACGTCTATCCGAAGTCATCTGAGGACTGAAAACGTCAAAACAGTCTACCGGTCATTCATCCATTCTGTCGACTGTAAATGAGGTGTATATCGTACAATTATGCAGTGACCTAAAGCATTAAAACATTTTTTGAACTTTATTTAGCGCATATATCGAGAAGCATTTCAATAACGTGACTTTTTTTTAAGTGATGTGATGCCTCGCGAAGACGTCTCGAGGTTGAAAGAAGAAGCCGCTGCCCCGCTAACTGTGGGATGTAAACAACATTGGTTGGTCTTGGGGTGCCCCATGCCCTACGAGATGTTTGTTTCGAATAAAATACAGAGATTATGCGTGAGTTTCATATTTTGTTTTTATTGTTCACAGGTTGGCCATTTTGTAATTGACGGGTTATGTGGGGGATTTATTTAAAGGTCCAGGCTAGATTGGCTGTTGCCTATGGTCACGTTCCTTCGTGGGATGTATAGCCTTTAGGTACTAAAGGCCAGGGTAGGTTTAAATTCGAGAGAGAGAGAAAGAAAGACTGAGGTATAGGGGTTTGGGGGGCGAGGGGTTAAGGTCAGCCCAGATCAGAGTCATATTCTGGCATGGCCTAACCATCAGTTAGCCTACCTTTACCAGTATTGTAGCCTAGCCTAGCCCTATGTTGTGTCTGGTGAACCCGAATGCTGTTACTAAACCCTTTGGACATTTTTATGGTAAACTAAATAGTAGCCTAAGTGTACCTTTATTTAAGTGTGGCATAAGGTCCATTGTAAATATAGCCTAGACTAGGTTAGCTCAACTTTCGCCCATCCTAACCTAACTAAAATATCTCTTCCATAACATAAAAGGTAAGCAGCTACTTTGCTGTCGAACATGCCCACGAAACCTTATTTGAAGACTTGGGCTAGTTTTCATATGATGCCTTCACCCCCTTATCTCCTTTCCTAGGCACCAGAGTGCCATTGACAAGTTAGGGGCAAAACTGCATACGACTGCCTACCGCAACCTGATTCCTGCCAGTTACAGACAGATAATTATCGTCTTTTGTTTGTGTTTATATTTTTATTTTTATGTTATTTGCTGCCTCTATGTTTTTACATTCATTCACATTGAGCACATAGGCTAAACATGTTGCAGAGCTAGAGGGCCACAATAACAATCGGCAATTTTACTGTTGTAGTTCAGCTGTAACATAGCCTATAGTATAGTGATTGCTTGGCTTATGCTAATGTTTTAAATTACCCTAAGCTTAATCAACAAAAGTGCCTGGAAAGAGTATCCTTTTGCCCTCACTTTTCATATACTGTATTTAGTTTCCTTTGTAAGCAATTGTAATTAATCTTACATATTATATCTTAAAGGTAATGATATTTTCTACTTGAAGGCAGTATAAATGTGAAATTTATATACTTCAGGCAATGGTACCTATGAAAATGAAGTTTCAAAAATTGAGGCTTTTTTTACACTAACCATTGCTGATTGTACTTAAAATTTTAATTTGTTTTATAGGCTTTTATTTCCTTCCATGCAGTAACTTTAACTCATAGGGCTCTAAAAATTTTTGTGAGGTGGAATATGTCAAACAATAATAAGACTGTATTCTAGTATAGTAGCCAGTCCAGACTGTATTACAATATAGTAGCCAGTCCACTGAAGTTTTATCAAATCCTGTTCATGGCAGGACACAAGTTTTCAGCAAGGTAATGTGAATGTAACTTTCCCCTTTTGCTGGCAAACCCAGTCATGGTTCTTTAGTGTAGAAGGGTTGAACATGAATAGTTCAAAAAAGCTAATATTGTAGTTGTACTCTCAAATACAATCTTTCCTAAGTAAAAAAAAAAAAAAAAAAAAAAAAAAAAAAAAAAAAAAAAAAATCACCTTATAGGTTAGTTTATGTATGATAGTTGGAAAATATAATGGTCCATAAAATCATTCATTAAACATCTTTCATGTCATTACCTCACTATTTTGTCAAAGCTCAGAATGATTTATGGTCCCAATGCATTGGCTATTTAGTGTCCATCAATTCCATACATCTGTCCTGCTTAACCTAAACTAGGGCAGTGGGTGGGCCCCATTTGACCAGTGGAGTTTCGACTCCACCCTCACTTAACCTGACTTAAGGTGCTGTAGATTTTGAGAAATGATATTAGCATGTGTCTTAGTAGATATAGTTATCTTTGTTGAAAGATCATAACTACAGTTTTATTAACAAAACTTTGCAAAGACTTTGCATCTGTTTTAGCTGCAGGTAGATCTTTACTCTCATTTTCCTCTGGAATATTTAATTTCAATTGGAAGTAGAGGGATGTTTCATCACAACCGTATATGCCATGTGGACACGTAAGTTAATAATCTCAGTTTTCATGGATACTGTATGCAAAGCAGTGAAATGCAAGAGAATGGGTGGAAAGACCTTCACTATGTGACTACAGTAATTGGTTGATAAGAAAAACTTTTGCCATAAAAAACAAGTTTCATCACAACTGTATTAGACTGTGACTAAGCTTCCTTGTAAAATTAGTTTCTTTTGCTGTATCATTTAGGTGACTAGCGGTAAAAGTAAGCAAAATGAAATTTGCCTTTTCACATTCATCTTTTCAAATAAGGATTTTTGTGACCATTCCCTAGCAAGAAAGTTAGCCTTCAGTCTTTTCATATATATATATGAAAGGGGCTCAACTATTCCCAGTTTACATTATCCTTATCAAGAGGTCTTCTAGTAATAACAAGAGGTGTGATTATGTAAGATAGGATAGGGACTGGATGGGAATAGTTTAGCGGGTAAGGGTTTAGAAATAAGGTAACATTAGGTTGTGATGAGAAAGATGACAGGTTTTTTTATTAGCAATGTTTTTTGCTCCAAGGCATGTTGCTGCAGGACAAACACCTATTGAACATTTTCCAGGATTTTACTGTAGGGATCATCACATAAAAATGTTAGCAGCAAGAAAAAGAAGAAGAAAAATCCCTTGTTACACACACACACACACACACTGGAAAGCTTTTTTCCCCATGAATTCGATAAAACTGCTCTGTGACAAATTTCCTACTCATAATTTCAATCTTATGTAAATCATCTGCCATATTATTTATCTCTCTGAGTCGTTGGTTCATCATAAACATGATTATCAAAAAAAAAAAAAAAAAAAAGGGGGGATTTGGATGATGCTTTGCTTACATTTAAAAATCAATGAAAGTGCAGTGTAGTTGGTAAGATAAAATTTTGTAAAATAAAATACTGTACCCATAATTGGTCGGGGTATATTTGGTATCATGGTATCATAGTTTGTAGTAGAAACTTCGCCTTGTTAAGCGTAGTATGTAGAGTTATCAAAATTTATAGTAAACTGGGTTGCATATTTTACCCAAAATTTAGCAATAGATAATATCATTCATCATATCTAAGTGCATTGACATCTAAGTTCCCTTTGCAGAACCTATGTGATAGCAATATTGGGTGGAAGGAGTTGGACAATAGTCTCACCGTTTGTATGCTCTCTTGTGCTGCCAGTAATTTATTGATGCCAGTACAGTCACACCAGCTCTGGTAAGTAACTCCATAAGCATGAAATTTTATGCTTTTATATTTACATATGAAAATTAGGTATATACTGACTGCTCTAAGTAAAATTCAATTTTTGTAAGTCACTTCATGAATTTGACCCCAGATATATTTTATGTTTTTTCTAAGCTGAATTTGTTTTAACTCTACAACCTAACTACAAGAAATGATTTGTCATCTTAGGATCTAGTATAGTTTCTATCCCTCTTATTAGCTAATGGAAATTGTTTCCAGTCCTATAAGGGAAGCAAAGCTACTAATAGTATATCATGTCCAACTGAAATATCAGATACCTATTCTAGTAATAATCTAAAAACAAACTACACAAAGAAGTGACTTGACCTCACCTCTTACTAACTGAAGTCAAGTCTGCCTGGCTCTAGTGCAACTATTTCCCCTCATGGCTAATGACTAACAAATCAGAGCTGCGAGGCTAAACTGTCTTCAGTGGATGTTCCTCTTTCTTATTGAAGTCCAGTATGCATACAAGAAACAGTTATGTAATGTGGTGTTTTTTAAATGAACTATGAACCTTACTTCTCCATTATGGGGCTTTTTCTTCTGTGCCAATTGTAGTAAAAGCTAAGTAATGGAGATAGTGTAGGTATTTAAAAAATAAATCTTAATGAAGTATGTAGTATATGTTAGTTTAATTATTGACACTCAAAACATATTTGGCCAGAATGTATCCAGTCTTGCACATTTGATATGAGTATAGCCTATGACTTGGATAAACAAAAGGTTGTATTTAACTCTGTAATTTACATTTCAAAGCCTGTTCTAGATTTCATTCTCTAATATTGCTTCAAAATTTATATAGTACGTACTATAAGAGTTATTACAAAGAAAATTCATATCTTAAAGGTATTATGTCAAAAAATTTCCAGTGGTAAGTATGGAGATTGAGCAAAATTGACAGAAGTTTTCCATACCAATCAAGTTTGCCCTTCTATATCAAGGAGATAGAATTCATAATACAGTGATACCTTGACATACGAAAGGCTCAACTTTCGAAAAACTCAAGATACGAAAGCAAATACGAAAAATTTTACAGCTCTACATACGAAAAGTTTTCAAGATACGAAAGGTTGTTGCTGTAAAGTCCCGAGATTCGCCCAGACCACCGAGAACAATTTTAAAACTCCCGCGCCGCCAACTGAGTAAACTCGCCACCATCCTCCCGCTCTCCCATTGGTTCCTGATGCTAGTCACCCCATAAGATCCTGCTCTCCTATTGGTCAGCATTTATTGGTAAAAGGATGCTGTAAATTGAAAAACTTATTCATGCAACACATTTAATAAAAAAAAAACATTAGGTAAAGATAGAATAAAGAATAGAAATGAATGGTTATTATACTGTTTGGTAGTTTCAGTAGTTGAAGAGAGATAATGAAAATTTATGGCTTACTGTGTAAAGTGATTGCTTGGCGATCGTTCGATACTCGTAAGTGCTGGATGTAAACAGAAGTTTGGAAGCTTTTTTTTGTTTGTTTATTATAGTTAATGGTTACTTAATAATTATTTGAAATGAGTACATGCAATACATTTAATAAAAAAAATTTTGTTCATGAAACTTACCTGTCAGATATATATATAGCTGTATTTTCCGAAGTCCGACAGAAATTAAAAAACTTACGACACACGTAGTGGGAGTCAGGTGGTTAGTATATTCCCATCCTGCCGCTGGGAGGCGGGTATCAGGAATCATTCCATTTTCTATTCATAATTTTTCTGTCGCCGGTGTTGTAAACACAGTTTTCAGCACCTCCGTCTTGAATTTAGGAAACTTGGCTACTATAAGTACCCCTTTTTGATTTTTTGGTATCTTGACTTTTGGATCGGTGGCTAGGCACACGTTAATTGTGGATTTGATTGATTTTGGCTTGATTTCTCTTTAAATAAGATGTCTGGTTCTAGTTCGGCTAGCGCCAGGTTTTGTACCAGGAGTGATTGTCGAGGTAGGCTACTGAAAGCATCAGTAGACCCTCATACTTTGTGTAAGAGTTGCAGAGAGCATGATTGCATGTATGAAAGTCGCTGCAAGGAATGTGAGTGTCTTTCTGATTCTGGATGGAGAGCGTATGAGTCCTATCTGCGTAAGCTTGAACGGGATAGGTTAAGGAGGTCTTCCTCCAGGAGCGTTTCAGGTAAACGGCAGGAAGTTCATGTTTCTCCTACTAACCCTCCTTTAATCACTACTCCTAACCCTGTAGTGTTGCCTTCGGGCCCTGAAGCAGTGTCTGTAGAGGGTAATACCCTTACACTTATCTTAGAGTCGATTCGTAATTTAGAATCTAAAGTGCTCGCCTTAGAAGGCAAAAGTGAAGGTGCAAAGTGCAGTGACAGTGCTCCTTCGTTGGTGGAGGGTGCGTCAGATCGGCCCCATTTCGCCTCTAGGCCTAGACCGCTGCCGGACTCCCAGGTTTCAGGGAGAGGGCATGTCGAAAGCCGCAGGAGGGTTACGGGGAACGCCCACCGATCTGACGTGCCTTCGGCAGTATCTGTGGACGTTACACAAACTGCCAAAGAGCGTGCGCGTGCACGCCTCCTGAAAGAGTGTTTCTCTTCTTCAGAGGCTTCCTCCCCGCACAAGGGGTGGAGCTCGCATTCTATTTCACGCCCGCTGAAAAGGAGCGTTGGTGATCGTGACGCTTCACGTCCAGTTTTGGCTCTCGAGAGGCGATCTTCGCCTGAGAGTGTGTTCGCTGCTTTCCCGCCACAGAAGAAGCGTAAGGAGTCATCGGATGATGACTTTGTTGAGCGCCCCAGTCGCTCTCGAGCGCGTGCTACGGCAGTTTCTGGGAGAAGGAAGAAGGCGTCCCCTCGCCCCTCGCCTTCTCACAGGATCAGCCCGTCACCTGACAAGGAATCCTCTCCTACTGAGAAGATCCTGCGCTCTTTGCAGCAACAGCTTGCTGATGCTCTTGCTAAGAAAGGGACGCAACCACGTCCCAGGAGAAAGGATGACCGTCTTCCTGTGAAGAGATCTAGAAGGTCTCCCTCTCCCTCTCCTCGCTCGTCTATCTCTCCACTTTCTTCGCCTGCTAGAGTTCGTGCGACTCCCCAGCGGCTCTCTGGAGGACGTGAAGAGGATTTTGCTCGCTCGGCGCATGAAGCGGTATTACCCGCTCGTAAGCTTGCGGTGCGAGAGCTTGATACTTGCGTGAACGCTTCGGTGCAAGTTCACGTTCCTGACGCTCGGTCGGAAGCCAAGCGAACGCCAGTTGCATCTAAGAGTGCTCCAGCGGAAGCAGAGCGCGCACGAGATGTTAAGCGCGCCTTAGTTAATGTCATTCGCACGCCAGTGGACGCCAAGCGTGCGCCAGCGGACGCCAGCAGCGCGCGAGTGGACGCCAATCCCGCGCTAGTTGCAGCCAGGCGTGCGCCAGTGGACGCCAGGTATGCGCCAGTGGACGCCAGGTGTGCGCCAGCGGACGCTCGGGTGGACGAAGATGTGGAGTTTCGTCGCCTCCCACCTGTTTGTGATGAGTCTTTGCAAGGTTTTGCTCCGGGTTCTTAGAGATTCGACCGGAGTTCCTATTAATGAGTCAGCTTTACCTTCCACTTCACAGCAACGCGCCTCGTGGAAACTTAGACCAGATAGTCTTGGTCCAGCCTATTTGCCTCCAACTTCACCTGTGTCGGAAGCAGAGGTTAGTGACGCTTCGGTTGAAGTGGATGACGAGAAACCTTTGGCGGCATCTCTTCCGACTACCAGGTTTTGACCCGCCTTCTTCAATCAGAGTTTGGAGAGACGTTTCACCCGGAGGCTCCTCGCTCTCCTCCTTCACAACTTTCTTCGTCCAAGATCAACAAGGTCTCGGCATTCGTCAGGATGAAGAAGTCCCTTTCAACTAAGAGGGCTCTTCGTAAGGTCCATGACTGGATGGAGAAAAGGAAGTCTCAGGGAAAGACTTCTTTTGCCCTGCCACCTTCCGAGACTTAGTGGGAAGGCTGGCATTTGGTACGAGACGGGAGAAGACGTAGGTATTAGACTTCCCTCGTCAGCCCAAGGAGACTTCGCCAGCATTGTGGATGCCTCGAGGAGGTCTCACCTGTCCTCTTCGAAAGTTTCATGGTCAACTACGGAAATGGACTACCACCTTAAAGGCCTCTTTCGGACGTTAGAGGTCTTCAACTTTCTAGATTGGTGTTTGGGAGTTCTGGATGCCAAGTCTAGGAGTTCCGACTCGATTAGTCTGGGGGAGCTGTCCAGCGTAATGTCGTGCATGGACAAGGCCGTCAGAGATGGTTCGGAGGAGCTTACAGCTCACTTTTGCACAGGGCTCTTGAAGAAGAGATCCCTGTTTTGCAATTTTACAGCGAAATCTGTTTTGCCTCATCACAGAAAGCAGAGTTGCTCTTCGCTCCTTTTTCGGATCATCTCTTCCCCCAGGCTATGGTAAAAGACATTGCGACCAGTCTACAGGAGAAGGCCACGCAAGATCTCCTCGCACAATCTTCAAGGAGACCTGCGGTTCCTTCGTCCTCGGGAGTTTCGATTATCAAGAAATCGAAGCCCTTTCGAGGTAGTTCTTCCTCGAGACCAGCCCCTCGAGGAAGAGGCACTTCCAGAGGCAGAGCCACGGCGCTGGCCAAGAAAAAACAAGGAAGTGAAGCAGAAGTCCTTCAGTCACCGGTTGGAGCCAGGCTTCAGCTTTTTGCGCAAGCCTGGAAGGGAGAGAGAGGTGCGGACAAATGGTCCGTGGACATCTTAAAGAAGGGTTACCGGATCCCGTTCCTGAAACCACCCCCGCTGTCTACGACACCCAGGGACATGTCTCCTTCCTTTCGGGGAGAAAAACAACAAGTGCTTTACGATCTGTTAGATCAGATGATCGTGAAACACGCCGTAGAACAGGTCTCCGACTTGAATTTCCCCCGGATTTTACAACAGACTGTTCCTGGTGCCAAAGCAGTCGGGGGAATGGCGACCGGTACTCGATGTCAGCAACCTGAACCTCTTTGTCATCAAGCAGAGGTTCAAGATGGAGACACCTCAGTCAGTGATGGGAGCTTTGAGACCGGGGGATTGGATGGCTTCACTAGATCTCCAGGACGCGTATTTCCACGTCCCCATCCACCCCCAGTCCAGGAAATACCTGCGGTTTGTCCTGAAAGGAAAAGTGTTCCAATTCAGGGCTCTCTGCTTTGGACTCAGCACTGCTCCCATGGTATTCACCCTACTGATGAAGAACATTGCGAGGTGGCTTCATCTTTCCAATGTCAGGATCTCTCTCTACCTGGACGACTGGCTCGTACGAGCCTCCTCGAAAGACCGGTGTCTGGAGGACCTTCACACGACGTTGACGTTAACGAAGTCCCTGGGGCTTCTGGTGAACCTCGAAAGTCACATCTGACCCCTTCTCAGTCTTTAGTCTATCTGGGGATTCAGATGGACTCAGTGGCTTTTCGGGCTTTTCCGTCCCAGGGGCGACAACTAGATTGCCTAAGCAAAGTGTCAACCTTTCTGGGGAAGGATTCATGCTCGGTGAGGGAATGGATGAGTCTGCTGGGGACCATTTCCTCACTGGAGAAGTTTGTTTCCCTAGGGAGGTTGCACCTCAGACCTCTTCAATTCTTCCTTGCCGACAATTGGAAGCACCAAAACACTTTGGATTCGATTCTGGTGTTATCAGAAGAGGTAAAGGAACACCTAAGATGGTGGACCGACCCTTTGGAAGCTCGCAGAGGGTCTTTCCCTCAAGCTTCAGAACCCCGACCTAGTGTTGTTTTCCGACGCGTCTTCCACGGGGTGGGGAGCAACACTGGGGGGGGAGGAAGTGTCAGGCACCTGGAGAGGGGAACAGGTGTCCTGGCACATAAACCTCAAGGAGCTGGCAGCAGTTCATCTGGCGCTCCAGTTCTTTCAGAACGAAGTCCTCCGGCAATGTGGTGCAGATCAACTCGGACAACACCACAGCCCTGGCATATCTCAAGAAACAGGGAGGAACCCACTCTCGATCCCTGTTCTTCCTTGCAAAGGAGATCCTGTTGTGGGCGAAGGCACACGACGTCTCTATATGACGAGATTCATATCAGGGGTAGAAAACGTCCGTGCAGATCTGCTCAGTCGACAAGGTCAACTTCTGCCAACGGAGTGGACTCTTCATCAGGAAATATGCCAGAGGTTTGTGGAAGTTATGGGGATGTCCTCTCGTAGACATCTTCGCAACTTCCAGGACAACGAGACTCCCGCTGTACTGCTCACCAGTTCTAGACCCAGGAGCAGTAGCAGTAGACGCCCTTCTTTGGGACTGGACGGGACTAGAACTTATATGCCTTTCCCCCGTTCAAGGTCCTAGGGGAAGTGATAAGAAAATTCGCGGCATCAGGGGGAACGAGGATGACTCTCATCGCCCCCTTCTGGCCAGCGACCGACTGGTTCACAGAGGTCATGTCCTTTCTTGTAGACTTTCCGAGGACTCTGCCTCCAAGGATAGATCTACTCAAACAGCCCCACTTCGAGAGGTATCACAAAAACCTCCCCGCTCTGAGTCTGACTGCGTTCAGACTATCCAGAAGTTGGCCAGAGCGAGGGGTTTTTCAAGACCAGTGGCGAAAGCAATCGCAACGGCAAGAAGACCTTCTTCTATTGCCGTATACCAATCCAAGTGGGCTGTTTTCCGGAGCTGGTGCAGGAAGAAAGACATTTCCTCCACCTCTACCTCTGTGAGCCAGATCGCAGACTTCCTTCTCTACTTGAGAAATGAAGTTCGCTTAGCGGTGTCCTACGATAAAAGGCTACAGAAGTGTGCTTTCTGTAGTCTTTAGCATAGAGTACTGGACTTAGCCAACAACAGAGACCTTCATGATCTTCTTAAGTCTTTCGAGACTTCGAAGGTACCCCAACCAAGAGTCCCTTCTTGGAACTTAGACATTGTTCTAAAGTTTTTGACGTCCAGTATTTTTGAACCGCTCAACTTAGCTTCGCTTAGAAACCTGACAAGGAAGACACTTTTTCTAACTGCTCTGGCGACGGCGAAGAGAGTTAGTGAGATCCAGGCTATAAGCAAGCATGTTGGGTTTAAGAACTCTGATGCTGTTTGTTCTTTAAGCCCTTTGTTCTTAGCAAAGAACGAAAAACCCGTCCAACCCTTGGCCCAAGACATTTGAAATCAAGGGTTTGACAGAGATCGTGGGTAATGAGCCAGAGAGAGTCCTGTGCCCTGTCAGGGCTCTCAAATTCTATCTAGACAGAACGAAGGACTGTAGAGGACCTTCGGGCAACTTGTGGTGCTCGGTTAAGAAGCCCGATCTTCCCATGTCAAAGAACGCGCTTTCTTTCTTCTTGAGAGACACCATTAAGGAAGCTCATTCCACATGTAGTGATAGTGACATGAAACTGTTAAAAGTGAATGCCCACGAGGTGAGGGCTATTTCGACCTCGATAGCCTTTCACAGGAATATGGCACTCAGTGACATTTTGAGTGCCACATATTGGCGGAGCAACTCGGTGTTCGCTTCACACTACCTGCGGGAGGTGAAAGCGACATACGAACATGCTCGTCGCTTGGACCATACGTCGCTGCAGACACTGTTTTGGGGGCAGGAGGTAGCACTCATCCTTTCCTTTAGTGGTTAGGTGAGCTTTTAATCGTGTGTGTTTTTTGGTTGTGGGGTTGACCGCCCGAGGCGGATCTCCCTTCTTTAGTCTAGTTTAGTGGTATACCTTTGGTAGACTAGGCCAGGTGGTTTTTTACTTCGTTGCCCTCATTGTATGGTCAATGGTCTAGTCACATCGTGGTCACGCCCCCGTTGACAGATCATCCTGAGTGCACCAGCTATATAGGTCTCTACCTCGCTGGCAACTCTAATAGCACAAGCAGACTTACGCGGCAGTAACCACGAAGTCAGCTATGCTAACAGGTAAGGAATCAAGATATCAGTTATCTGCATATATATGTTTCCTAAAATCTTCTATTCTGTCTACTCCCACCACCAAAGGTGGGATTCAGCTATATATATCTGACAGGTAAGTTTCATGAACAAAATGATATTGTAATGATACAATTAAGTTTGTTCATACTTACCTGGCAGATATATATAATTAAGTACCCACCCACCTCCCCTCAGGAGACAGTGGAAATAAAAATTATGAATAGAAAATGGGGGAATGATTCCTGATACCCGCCTCCCAGCGGCGGGAATGGGTACTAACCACCTGACTCCCACTACGTGTGTCGTAAGTTTTTTAATTTCTGTCGGACTTCGGAAAATACAGCTATATATATATCTGCCAGGTAAGTATGAACAAACTTAATTGTATCATTACAATATCATTTTGAATTAGATATCATAAAATATAAAATAAATCAGACTGCCAACAAATACGTATTTTTTAGAATTCTTCTGTTTTAATATTACGTTACGTATATGTTTCATTATAGCTGTCTGTAACTTGGTATCTCCATTAGGTAAAGATAGAATAAAGAATAGAAATGAATGGTTATTATACTGTTTGGTAGTTTCATTAGTTGAAGAGAGATACTAATGAAAATTTATGGCTTACTGTGTCCTAGGAAAAGTGATTGCTTGGCATTCGTTCGGTACTCGTAAGACGGTAAGAGCTGAATGTAAACAATCGATTGGAAGGTTTTTTTTTTGTTTGTTTGTGTATTATAGTTAATGATTAATTAATAATTATTTGAAATGAGTACATACTGGTTATTTATACATTTTATTGGCATATTCTAAGCTTTTAGCTTCTTAAGTTTAGATGTCAGAATCATAAACTAGGCTACAGTAACAACCGCTAACATAGGCTAGGCTTATTGCTAAGGGACATATGCTAAAGTCCTAATATATGCAGTAAAAATGGGGTTGGACATTACATGCAGTTGAAAATTACTCAAGTATGTACAGTATTTTGCCTTTTTGGAGTCATATTTCTTCCTTCGGATCAGCATTGTAACCTTAGATCATGTGTTTTAGGCCTGGAAATATAATTTACTGGGGTGTTTTTGGAGGGCTTGGAACGGATTAGCCATTTTACATGTAAAATGTGGTCCAAGATACGAAAACCTCATGATACGAAGGGTGCCTCGGAACGGATTAATTTCGTATCTCGAGGTACTACTGTACCTATGATACTGTTGGCATGTAAGATATACATTTTAAAGCAGGTTGTACAATCAGCACATCTAAATTTGCAATCTCCATACACTCCAAACAAGCCCTCTTTCTTTTTCTCTTTAGTATGCATTTAGGTCCCTGAAGGGTGAAAACTAATCTACTTGTAATATGAACCATAATATGCACTGAGGTCCCTGAGGGGTGAAAACTAATCTTCTTGTAATATGAACCTGTCATAACTGGGAGAGGTATGGAAAGGTTTTGTGCATGGAGTAATTGCTTTGTATGAAAAAAATGATATTTCCACACAAATCCATTATTTTACAAAGCGTGAATAGCTGTTTGGAAAGGGGTAGATTCATTGCTAAGAAGTTGTAAATAAAAGCACTTAAAATTGGGCACTGGAACTGTCATCTGCTGTGTGAAGACAATCAGTCCCCAACATATTCTAGAGGCTAACAAGAAACCCTGATGTGGACCACTCCTTGTTAGTAAGGTCAGTTACCAGAGTAGTAAGACATCGTATTAGGTACAGCCTCCAAGTTCAAGGCCAAGACGGTGATCTGAATTGTGTGTACGAAGAAGACAATTCTGGAGCCTTCTTCCTTCCCCGTTTTTTAGGTTGGTAAACTGTAGACTTCAGAATCTAGCCTTGGGGAGAGAAAAAGCTTTTGCTGTAGGCATATGCATGGTTCCTGTAACTTCCTTTCTCGCCAAACATCATTCTATAATAATGTCACAAATTAAGACACAATATTATATGTATAATGAAATTTAAACAGCAGATTAATAGATGCTGAAGATGTTAAGAAATAAGGTATTGAACATCCCTGTCAAACAGAACAATACAGTACGTAACTGGCTAGACTTAATTAGATCTATGCAGAGGAAAAAGAACCTTGACTTTGCAAGATTTACTTAATACCGTACTTATAGATAATCATATAAGCAAAGAGAATGAACTGCAGTTTTACCCACCAGCAAAATACTGAGGTAATATAAAATGTAAACAAGAAAATGGAATGGCAAGAATTGCTAACTTTGCCTTTGCAAAAAACATGGATAAAGCTACTCGGTTGTTAACCAGTTTTCACCACTGGAGGCACTCAGGAACCCAGATGCATACTCGGGAAGGGAGACAAGAGGTATTTTTCTTCCAAGAAGTGACTGCAGATTACTGCTAGCATTCATACGACGACCTTGGTCGTGATTATCCTTATAGTGAAATCTGTAAAATACCCAGTGGAGCTTGTACACTAAAAGCTTGAAATAGTGAACCCATTTACAAAGAAATTCACCATACAGCAATGCACCTCAGAGCAATGAACATTGCTAATGATACACCAACCTTATGTCACATCTCTCAACACCAGCCTAATGTCACCTCTTCCAACCTTCCCCCTCCCCTATCCTACGCCAGCTATCCCTATCCACTGCCTTACTCACCCTTATCCTATCCTACATCATCTGGATATCATCTGGAAACAGCTGAGCCCCAATTCACTCTTGTTTATAAACATTGAAGGCTAACTATAGTGCAAGAGAAAGATCACAAAAATCCCTGTTTGCAAAGAGGTTGTGAAAAGGAGAAATTTGATTGTATCTCCTTATACTTACTGTTAGTAACCTGGATGAAATAACAAAACAAGCTGAAGCGCCTCAGTGGCGTGGTCGGTTTGGTCTTGGCCTGCCACCTCGGTGGCCAAGAGTACAATTCTCTGGCATTCCATTGAGGGGTCAGAGATGTGTATTTCTGGTGATAGAAGTTCACTCTTGACGTGATTCGGAAGTCACATAAAGCCGTTGGCCCCGTTGCTGAATAATCACTGGTTCCATGCAACGTAAAACACCATATCTATACAAACAAACAAAACAAGCTGAATTCTACCTGGAAATATATTTAGTACACTATGAAATAAGGTTGTTGAAACAAACTTAATTGTTTATGGCACAATGGTTTTTCATACAAATGGAAGGTTATGAAATTGATGTATGTCTAGGTTCCAAACAGCAAGAAGGGTGGGATGAGAGAACCCTCTACTTTTGTCTTCCAGACAAAAGCCTGATCATTCTGGGAATATCACGACCATGATATTAGTCATGTATATGATTAATAGGTTTGAATGACAGAATTATGTGTTGTAAAATGTTATCTGCCCTATCCTCGTAGTACTTTTTGTTTCATGATAGAAATGTCCTGGTAGGACCTCAATCAGTGACAGAATTGATCATTTTAACCTGGTTTTGAAAGATTAGAATTAACTGTATTTTATTTGAAAGATTAGAATTTACTTCACTTACAATTACATAAATTGCTTGCCCTTTAGAATTATGTATAAGATATGTATGGTAATTTTCAAATAAATTTGACAAGTTTATCAATTTCTTCTTGCTTTTATTTATATGGTGACACTTAATGGTTTTTTCCTCATTACAGGTGTAAAATTAAAAACAGCTTATTGGTGCAAGGGATTCAGGAGAACTTTGAGATGTGTTGAAAGTAAGGCAGTGAAGTCCCTATCAAGTACCTTGTTTGATTTGACTTTGCAGTGCTTTAATTTATGCATGAATTGGAGTGTTTTGAGTTTTCTTGCATGGTGTGATAAAGCATTTTCTGAGCACTTTGTAAGATTTTGCTGTAGCTTTACAAATCTTAATAGTTGTAACTTACAAATGACTGATTTATCATCAATTATGGATAAGATAAGAATATTAAGATCCAGCCGAAGAAGAACCTACCCTGGAAAAATTGTTAATAATAACAAGACAACTTCAGTAACAATGACTCCAGTGACAAATTCAGAGACGACAGTTTCTGACACGAACCATCGATGGGTTCCATTTATCGTCTTGGATATAAGCCAACCCGACGGTAATGCAGATTCAGCAGAAGACAAGTCAGCTGAAGATCTTAAATCAAAACTAGAAGACAGCCCTGAAGCTCAGAAAATTCCTGCACTAACTCCCCCAATTCAGATAAATACTTCCGCTGCTCCGAAAAGAACCACATCAAGTATCTCGACTACTAGTGACAAAACAGTCATCAAAACTACAACAACAACAAAACGCTCGTCTCCAAGAAAAAGCAAACGTATCCCTGTTGCATGTACTATTATGGTCACTAGTAAGGACATAAAAAACAGTTCTAAAGTTAAGACCAAGACAAATCAAGAAGGTGATGTTGTTACCCCAGCACTTATCCAAAATAAGAAGGATTCTTCATCAGCCCAAGAGCTCACCGTTTCTCTGGCTAAAACAGTGGAATCTTCCAGTGTCGTAACAACATTTGCAAAGTCAAAAAAAGATGTATCATCACCTATGAAATCAAATAAAGATGCATCATCATCTGCAAAATCAAATAAAGATGCATCAACGCCTACAAAATCAAATAAAGATATTGAAGTTGTACCATCAAAAGATGCAAATTTTAACACTACAACCCTTGCTCCTGTTGGTTGTGTCATCTGTAGCAAGCATTTCTCTACCCTGACTGAAATGCAGACTCATTATCTCAGCGAACATAAAAATCGAAGAGGCCGCGAACACCGCAAGCGTCCTATTGAAGTTGTGAACACAGAGCCACAGAAAATGCCTAACTTGGTCACAGTACAAGAAAAAGCAGTTCCAGATGAACCAGGTTTCAAGTTTCCCCTGTATGTTAATGAAAGTGACCCAAAGTGTCCTGTATGTTCAATAGCATTTAAAAATGCAGCTGAAGTTAAAAATCATGTCAAGCTTGTTCATTCATATAGATGTTCAGAGTGCAGTGATACATTTTATACTCTCTTTGAATTCACAGGTCACAAATGTTACAAAGGTGTTAAAAAGAGTAAAAGAATTAGAAAAAAGTCCAGCCGTAGCCCAAATGTAAACCAAGAGGTAGCTAAAGCCATGAAGAGTTTTGTTCCTATACAGCCAAATCTAAACAAAAGCCCAAAGTCCAAAGATGAAGGTACAAGTGAGGTGTTTGTACCACCTGTGCACCAAAAAGATGCTGACACAAGCTTTGTACCAATTTCTAGTTCTTCACCTACTGTTAGTAATTTGAGTAATCAAAGAAGTGGAATGCAGGTTAACACTAGTACAAAATTACAGATAACAAGTGTCCCCCAACAGCCAGAAGTGAGTGTACCAAGTATTCGTACACCATCTCCAGAATTAACTATAGCACCCATAGACAATAAACCAAAGTCAGTAAAAATTCGAGTATTAGAAACTAAGAATCTTCGTTGTTTTAAATTCAAGAAGGATGAAATTGTATCTGAATCTCCTTTGTCAAAAAGTGAACTTATTCAGGAGAAAATCACTCAGTTGAAGAATAACCCTCATGTAAGTGTGTCATGGATACCAAGATTACAATTCAAGTGTGATGAAGATGACAGTGAGTATGTATGTGGCCGATGCAATGTCATTTGTGATGATATGGATGATTACATGGATCACATCCAGGACTGTCTAACCATCACTAGTGTGACGTTAGAAAAGACATCAAATCCTCCTCGTCGAATTCTCAAACTTCAGAAGGAAATATCTTCATTTGGATTTCAGGAAACAAATAACAATAAATATTCTGTGAACAAAAATTTAATGAAAAAATTACAAGAGGTTATACCATTGACTGAAGAAGATGTAAGGGAAAGTTCTCCAACTCGAACACGGTACCTGGAGGAAGTTGTCGAGCAGGACAGTTCACATCTCTCAGATTTGATGAATGAAAGTCACTCAGATCAAGTTGTTGCCAGCAGTACTAGCCTTAGTGAATTAAGTCTGGAAAGTTCTATGCTGCAAATAAAAGAGGAGCCACTTGATGATTATCAGGATCCCAGTGAATCTGTATTATCAAAAGCTCCCTCCAATGTCTATCATGATGGGCTTCCTAATATTTATCAACTCTCAAATTCTAAAGGAACTTTGCCTATGGTGGTTATTCCTGTAAATCAGACCAGTGCAAATAAGCTTTTGTCTGGGAGTGAGTTGTCCGTGAAGAAACCACAAACCACAAAACCTCCCTCACCTGACAGCAGCTCATCCAGTAGTCAATGGGATGCATCACCATGCGATCTAATGATAGATACAGATGATATCAAAATGGAGGTTGAAGAAGAAGTTATCGATGATTACGAGGTAAGTTTTACAATATTTCATTACTTTGAAGACATGTCCCACTTAGCTGAAACATGGTTTTTATTTCAAAATTTGTTCAACTTGTACATTTACCAAGTACAGTACGTATTAGGAAGTGATGAGTAGTAAAACTATTATTTGTTTTACATATTTTACCAGGCTATCCAAGATATATCATCCTTACCAGTGTTCATATTCTTCTTTGAAACAAAGTAAATATAAGGGATGTGGTAATATATACAGTCATCTCGATAGGTCACCAGTCATCGTCGGCGTCTTATTATTATTATATTATTATTTTTCAGTGACAGTTCTTTCACTGATAGGGATTTTTTTTAATACTTTCAAAGGTAATGTTCATGTAATGTTCTCATTGCAGTATGATGTGTAAGGCAAACTATCATTGAATACTGAATGCAGAGAAAAGGTCAATTATTGTATAAAAGATGCCATTAGAATGTAGTACTCTACCCTTTTTTAGGAGGCATAAAAGCAGTTAACAGTCATTCTTGCTTGCCTTGCACTGTCAGTGGGCATTGGTCCACTAAGCCATGCATAGAGATAGAGCACCATATGTATCTTGAAAGAGGGTAATTTTCATATCTTGACCAGTTGGAAAATCTGATCCAGATTCATTAGTAAGGATACAGCTAACAAAGTAGAATAAGATCTGCTGTAACTGAGAAGTGTTTTAGAGACTCGAAACATAGTGCAACATATAGTGGTCAATGAGATTATGATTAGTGGCGAGTGCTAGCCCCTTGTCTTTGAGATTGCAACCCAAGGATGAGTTGACTATAGTTCTCATGTGAATTTTCATTGACCAACCAGGGTAACTGCAATGATTGTTTTGGTAATTGGCAAAGTCTTGTTTTCATTGATCATGTAGTCATTCGCAGGTGTAGATAAGGTAGCCTAATGTAGGTATATGAACAGTACACACTTTTATAAGTACCTTTACTCTCTTGTAAATGTTCTTTTTCATTGTAAGTTTTAATGTGGTTTGTAGGAAATTCCCTTTTCTTTTAAGCAACAAAGAAATTAATGTATGCTTTCCTAAGTATTGTCTTGTGGCTGTAAAACAAACTTGCTGCTGGATTGCATCCCAATGACAGTTTTGCGTGATTATTTTTTCACCCTTGGAATATGCAGTATTACACTTACCGTAACTGATTGATATTAATTCTCACTTTCCAATCACTTTGTGATGTTTTGGCTTTGTGGACTTTTATATGCGCCCTTTTTTCCTCACATATGAATGATTTTCAGGTACTTTTTGTTATAGTTTTAATAACAAACTAAAATGTTTCCATATATGCTTCAAGAATATACTTTTATTAAAGTTTTACGTTGTTACTCTGTAAGTTAACTTTTGAGTTTTCACTTTATAATATTGTAAAGTAATTTTTTTGTTTGTTTTCTTCATTTCTTAATTGTCATTGATTGTAAGGGACCTATATTAGATTTATCAAACGTAAACAGAATGCAATATTGAATACTAACAGCCCTTGGTATGTGATAGTTTAATCAGAATTTGTATATAGTACTGTAATTCTGAGTTATTTTCTATGTGAGGTTTCACACTTGGAATACTAATTGTTATACCCAAATAGATTATCACAGACAAACCAGTTAAAGGAATTTTATTTTATTTTTCAGAATTTTTAGTGGCTGCTGTTAAGATGATTTCTTTCTCGTGATAATACTTGAGAGAGGACATTATGGTTGTGAATGTCTATGACATATTCCAGTATTTTGTGATAGCTACACTTTATAGTACAGTACCTTGTTATTCCATCATGATATATTATTTTGACTCAGTACAAACTGTTAGGTAGCTTTTCTCTACCCATATTTATTGTAATATAGTTGTGCCTATAGATAGGGGTTGCAGTCACTGTAGAGCACAGGCAGATATTGTTGACAAATTAAAATATCTATTGACTTGTAAGTAGGCATATGTTGATATTATTTACCTTACATTTGACAGCCTCTATTAGGTTCCTAACATTTTAGTAGGAAAGAGGGTTATAAAGTCTTCGGATTTTTCACTACTAGGCGGACACTATGAGCCAAGACTAAAAAGATAATGAATATTAAATTCAATTTTCAGATTTTATACTGATTTGATATTTGTTTTTTTATTAAGTTTATGATAAAAATTTGTTTACAGTTAAGTTTTAGATATCTAAAATGCAGGTTTGAGTGTGGGATTATTAACAGAACAGTGTGAAAGTTGTGTGCTTGATATGCTATGATGTCCAAAGTTGCCAGCAAGTTCCATTGGTGCAACAAAGTCCAGATTTTGGTGCAGGATGTACAGTTCAAGTCAGAAGAAGTACAATTTTAGCTGCAGGGAATACCAGTTACCTGGAGGTCTCCAGTTTGAAACTCACCACTATTTTTGTGTAAGTTCTGGATTCTTTATTTCTTGGTTTAAATAACTAGAACTGTCAAATATAGTACGGTTAATTGTTAAAAATTTCCTTTCATAGCAAGGAAAGACTGCATAGCCAAAATGTCCACAGGCATTATAAGTATCATAATTTCTTTAGAAGTATGATTTCATATAAAAAGTAACAGGAAAACTCCTATAAACCTCCAGGCAGTATTAACCTCCTTTGTACATGCTGTGTTTGATTAACTGCAAGAAGAGGTATTCTTTCAGAGGTTTTTTTTATGAAAGGTGGTCGTCTTTCTTGTTGTTGACAATAACCCAGGTGTTGTACAAAGACCTGAGGGCCTGATCACTTTTTTGAGGGATGAAATCTTAATGTTGAACTATTGTCCCATTATGTCAGCTGTGACAAAGTTATTTGACTACAAGCTATCCTAGCTATCGTAACTAGTGAACCAGAGGAATTTGTTTGTAGTGTATTTATACAAAGAAAAGCCATCAGTTTTTCTGTTACAGCATTCTGGCTGCAGGACCCTCTTGTACTATGAGGTCTTTGGTGTTGCTAAAGTCATGATTTTCTCCTGAATTCGGGCTGTTCATTTTAGTTAATACAGGCGAGGTTACTGTTATCTGATAGCAAAAAGGTGATGGTGAAAAAAATAAATGATCATTTGACCTTAGCAGAGATTTTTCAATGAGATGGTTATGTTTTCTGGATACCACTAACTTACAAAAGTGAAAGGAAGGACTTGGTCTTAAGAACCTTATTTTACTTACCCTTGTTCTTATGCTTAACTTTTTAATGTGTATTGGTTGTTATCTGGTTTATGTGAGGGGTTGTAGTATGTAGCCACAGGATGTTTCTTCTTTCATCCTTCAGGACAGCCTGGATTAAGAACATTTGGCTCATTTCTTGAATTCCATGTCGAGGTCTACCTTGCTGTTTTTCTACAAAGCAGCAGGTACAAAAGTTTAAATACTGTATTCCATAAGCAAAAACTTGTGGTTATTCTGAGAAGTCCTTCCTCACATTTAAGGCTGTATTTTATGTGCATTTGGTTCCTCTTCCTAATGCTGCTGTAAGGTTGGTGTCATTGAACAGAAACTTCCTTTAAAGAGAAAAGACTGCCCTAAACAAAGACTTCTTAAATTTTTTTTAATACTCATAGCTTAAATTTTTTTTAATACTCATAGCACAGCATGGTACACAACAGTGCATAATTAAAGAAAGGTCTGGATTTATGGAACACAAAACTTAGATTTGTGCCTATGAAGTATTTAGGAGTTACCAAGTCGTTAAATGCATACTTGTAAGCGCTTTGTAAATTTTAGTTTGGATGGTTTCACATTATGGAAAATGTGAAAAGTTTAGTCACTAAGATGACATTTTCTCCTATTTTTCATTTTTCATTCATTGCCTTCCATAATACAAAATTATTTAAGCAGGGTATTGCTGCAGAGATCACTGAACTCTGATAATGATTTTTATTATATCTGTTTGACTGTATTGTCTAGTTTTCCTTTATTTATATGATGGATTTTTATTATTTACTTTTTTCTTCAATAGATTGGGTGACAATTGAGCTTTAATGTTATCTTTTTTCAAGTACAAACCTCTTATTTTAATATGAATATATGCCTTTGGCGGTGCATTAGGCTAGTTTACTTTGAATTAGCATTCTGCCACTAGAGGATTTACCCCACCAAATGTCCATATGTTTTCATCATAAGCCTCAGCAACCCAAAGCTCAGGAGGCTGTCCTAATGGTGTGGTTAGAAGAAAGTATCCTCAGTAAATTATGAAACATTTTGTTACTGGTTTATTTAGTTTATGCATTCATAAAGGGGGTATCCTCCTGATTATTACCAATTCACTGTGTAGGTGAGAAGACTATCACTTCATGGTCATTGCCTGCAGTCTTTATGAGATTGCAAGACGGCTTCTCATTTTGTAGGATTAGCATTTGGAAATTGTGTTGAAACCATCAAAAGTTAGACTGCAAGAAGAGCTTATTCCAACTGAAAATTCTGAACCACTGCTGCTATGGTTATTGGGTGCTCTTATGTTCATGGTCACCTTCTGAAAGTTAGTCATAGATGAGGATAGTTCTCATGAGGGGGATTAATGGGAAGGTACATTCCCATTGGTTGTCCAGTTACAGACCGAGACATCCATATGCAAATATTCAGGATTTAGGAAAGGAAATATGTAATTTTGTCTCTTGAGTGATGTTGCATTTTCAGTGGTGCATGCTGCTGACCAGCAGTGACATTTTTTTTTTCCTTAGCTGACAGGTAAGATGGGTGAAAGAAGAGTGAGGGTAGTTACCTAGCTAACCGTGGTAGGGAATAGTTTGGAAAGTTAAGTATTAGTAAGAGTAATGTAAAGCGTGGTTTATCCACAATTATATTTGGGTAAGGATACAATTTTCTAACTAATATTAACATAATACAATAATGATTATACATTATATTGACATGGTGAATTGTACAGATTACATATTTTGAATTTCATTACATAATATAATCATATTTAATAAAGTTCCAATTTTCTAACTAAACTTAATTTTAATTAGCATAATGATTTTGCATTATATCTACATAGTAAATTCTACATATTACTTTTTCATGAGACATTTCTTAATAGTATAATGGTCTGTGTTGTTTGGGTCATGGTTTCTCTCTTCTGCTTCTGATTCTTCTGCTAATTCACTATTGTATTGAACTAGTTTTCTCCATATATATATTGGTTGCCAGTCTGTATAATCTCTGATTAATTGGTTCTACTTTGTATTTTTCATGTATTTGTTCTATATTCAGATCGTCAACTTCTTGATTGTTTCTCACTGCAGACCTTAGTATCTTATTTTGGAATTTTTGTAATGCACTTATATTGGAAGTCGATGCTAAGCACATGGGTATTGGTGGATATTCCATTATTGGTCTGATTAGGCTTTTGTAGAAATGGATTTTGATAGTTGTGTTCATATTCCTAAACCTTTTCAGCTTTGTATTTTGTGTTCTTGCTATCCTTAGCCTTTCTCTCACGTCTTGATATTCCTCTTTGTCCGAATTGCATTCCTAGTATTCTTGTACTTTTAGTAAAATTCATTGGTTGTTGGTCTTACATTATTTGTACAGGTTTGTATGCAGATACTGATACAAGTTGGAATTTAGATTTATTTGTCTTTATCTTCCACTTCTTTTCAAATTGATTTATTTTTTCAATTTGGTTCATTGTTTTTTGTGCTACTTGTCTTTTCAAATTTGGGTCCCTTCTCCTTGTACATTTTTCTGGGTGTATAACTATTTGAGTTATATCATTTGCAGAGCAGACATCAGTACAGTACTCTGGTGGTGGAGTCACATCTGATGTATATAATATGAATAATGTTGGACTGAGTACAGATCCTTGTGGGACTCCACTTAGTAACGGGAATGGATTCCCTATGTAATTTTGTGACTTGATTGCTGCTGTTCGATCTTTGATGAAGTTGCATAGTATTTTCTCAAAAATGCCTGGAAGGTTGAGATGTAATATTTTGTATTGAAGTCCTTGTATCCATACTTTGTCAAATGCCTTGGTTATATCTACATACTAGGTTGCATAGGTATCTTCTTATTTGTGACAGTGCAATGGTCTCATATATTGTTGCTATTGCAATCTGGGTTCCTCTTCCTTTTGTAAATCCATATTGATTTTTATTGTGTGGCTGATTACCTTCTAGGAACAACACTAGTCTGTTGTTAATTATTTTTCAAATATTTTGCCAGGTATTTCTAGTAATGATATTAGTCTAAAATTCTCTACCTGGCACATATCTTTTCCTGGTTTGGGTATCAAAATCATTATTGCATTCTTGAATATAATTGGAAAATATCCCATGGTAAATTTTGAATTATGACCTTGTTAATTCCACTTCTTCCTGGTGCCTTGTGTTTAAAATTTTTAATTATTATTTTGATTTCCCATAATTCTATTTTCCTTGTTAGAGGGCAGTCTTCATCGAGTCTATTAATGTCAGCTGCATGATGCGGATTCGTTCTGTGTCTATGTTGTTCAGTGAATTCATTAACTATTGTCTCATGTTGGTTGTCGAAATTTTGGTTATCCTCATGCATTATCTGGAATATTTCCTGCCAGTAGGCCTTGTGCAGTACTTCTTTCTCTTGGTCATCATATATTTTCTCATTCCTATGCTTTATGTATGGCAATGTATTAATTTTGCTTCCCATCAGTCTTGCAACGGAGTTCCAGAAATGTTTTGGGTTATTGTACTGTATTTGTGTATTTTTTATGAAGACTTCCCAATTTTGATGATATAATCTTGAGTTTTGTACATGAACTTCCCTGCCAGATATATACTTAGCTATAGTCTCCGACGTTCCGACAGAATTTCAAATCTCGCGGCACACGCGACAGGTAGGTCAGGTGGTCTACCTTACCCGCCGCTGGGTGGCGGGAGTATGAACCAATCTATCTCTCCAGCCAGATTTTTTTTCTGTCGCTGAAGCGATAACAACTGTTGTCGTTTCTTCCGATATATATTCTTCATTTCTCGCTTGCCTGGAGATTGATTTGAACATTTTGGTGACGTATTCGCTCTATGTTGGCTTGGCATACGCTTATTGTGGACCGTTATTGACTTTGCGCTGGATTTTCCTGTAGAATGTCTGATTTTGATTCTGTTTCCAAAACTCCGGTTTTGTTTAGAGTATGTGTGACCGATGGATGTAAGGTGAGGTTACCGGAAGCTGCGGTGGACCCGCCTCACACTTTCTGTGTTAAATGTAGGGGGAATGAATGTTCGTTTAGTAACCCGTGTCAAGAGTGTGAGGTTTTGAACGAAGATGAATATAAGGCTCTTTCTTCTTATATTAGGAAACTTGAAAGGATAGGGTACGTAAAGCTTCTTCAAGGAGCTCGAGCAGGTCGAGAATGAGTGAGAATGAAAAACTAACATTAATGTAGTTTTAGAACCTTCCTCCCAGGTCTCAGCTCCTGCTCCCCGCACCGAAGCCGTAAGATTCGTCTTCGGAGGCGGCGGCCTCAAAAGCTTCCTTGTGTTCTAAGGAAGACAAGAATCTTCGTACTGAGCAAGGTAAGAGTGTCAGTGATGATAAGTGCAGTGTACCCAGTGATGTGGAGGGTGCGTCTGACCGGCTCCTTAGTGCCTCCAGGCCTAGACCTCTTCCAGACTCCCAGTCCAGTGGAGGAGGAAAGTCGAAAGCCGCAGGAGGGCTAGGGAGAGCCCCCACCGGTCAGGCGTCCCTCGGCAGATCCTGAAGTTCGCTCCCAGGCTGCCTTGGATCGTAAGAAGAAGAATATTCTTCGCCAGTGTTTTTCGTCATCCTCTTCTCCTTCGCCGAAGCGTGGGTGGAGCTCTAAGGAGGCGTCACGCCCGTTGAAGAGGGCTGCGGAGGCTCCCTTCAGTACGTTAGCGTCCAGCCCAGAAGACTTTTCTGATGTAGCTTCCTTGCAAGCAAAGAAGCCTAGGAGATCCGGTGATCGCCCTCCTTCTCCCCGCGCCTCGCGCTGAGCTTGCTTCGGAAGAAGATCCTGGGGACTCTCCTTCTCGAGTACTAGCGGGCCTACAAGCTCAGATCACAGCCTTGGCGGACTCCTTGGCATCGAGATCGCGTAGAAGGAAGGATTTGTCTCTCCCGATCAAGAGATCGAGGCGCGTTTCGTCGGAAGAGCGCTCTCCTTGCAATCGGCGTTCTCCTTCTTTTGAGGATTCTTCTACTCATCGTAACATTTCACGAGAGGAACACCACTCCCGCTCGGAGGTGTCGGAGACGCCATTCGACGGATAGGCGCTCCTTGGACTATGAAGATATTTCCTCAATCGGATTCCTGCCTCGGGTAGACGCTCAGCCCCTTCTGTTTCTCCTTCTTCTAGAGTTCGTGCAAGAAGAGAGAGTCGCTCAGGTCATAGAAGACTTGGTTCGTCGTCGCCGTCTCTTCTTTCTTCTCCTCGTCTTCTCAGAGAACCTAGGGAATGCCCTTCTGAAAGTAGGCGCACTTCTCCTTCCGACTACTGTACGTGGGGCGTCGGATAACGTGACTGGTAGGCGCTCATCGCATGGAGTTCGCTCCTCCCCTGTAAGACATCAAGAGTCTAGTAGGAGCCCTGCCTCCTGGTAAGCGTCATTCTTTTAGTAGCTGTTCTCCTGGAGAAAGACACTTGATCCTCGTTTGCTTCGTTCTCCTAGTAGGCGCTCTTCGTTCTCGAGACTCCCTATCCTCATCGGTCTCCTCTTGCTAGAAGTCAGAACGCCTCAAGCGCCCTGCTTCTGTTAGGCGCTCGGAGCCTTACAGACGTTCTCCCCTCGGTAAGGACCAAGATCTCGCCGAACGCCCTGTTCGTTTAAGCGCTCGGAGCGTAGCAGCCGCTCTCCGCTTCGTAGGCATCAAGAGCCTCTCGAGCGCCCTGCTCCTGAAAGGCGCCCTATTTTTAGCAACGTTTCGCCGCTTGGTAGGCGCCATGGATTCCTCTAAGCGCCCTGTAACAGATAGGCGCTCGGCGCCTAGTAGCCGCTCTCCTCGCGATCGGCGCCAGGATCTTAGCAGGCGCTCCCTCTCGTAGTTTCCCTAGGGATAGACGTGTCTTTCTAGAGAATGCGAGTTTAGACAAGAATTTTCGGATAAGCGCCCTTCTTTTAACAACTCGTCGTTCTCCTGTACGCCTTTCTACTTTGGAATCTTCTCCTCATTCAAGACGTTTGTCTCCTTCATCGCACTGTACCCCAGCTAGGAAATCATCTAAGGATTCTCATAAGGATCCTCATCCCGTTCTCCTCCTCAAGAAGACCAGGAAGCCTCTGAGGAAGAAACTAATACATCGGCAACAGTTTCTTCGTACAAGAAAGCTCACAGAACTTCTCCTTCAGGAGTTCGGAGAGTCTTTGAGCCCTACTGCTCCTCCTTCACACTCGTTGTTCTCCACAGCGAAAGCAACGAAAGGATCTTCGTGTGTGAGAATGAAGCCGACTCTTTCTATGAAGAAAGCGCTCAAGAGTTTCGGTTCATGGATGCGTACTAAAGAGGAAGCGGGGAAAACAATGTTTGCCTTCCCTCCGTCGAAGCTTTCAGGAAGGACAGGATTTTGGTATGAGACAGGAGAAACCCTTGGGACTGGGCCTTCCGTCTTCAGCTGACGCAGATTTTTCGGCACTAGTAGACGCCACTAGAAGATCAGCTTTGAATTCGGCCAGAACAACGTGGGCAATGAATGAAATGGATCACATTCTAAAAGGCATTTTTAGAGTCTTGGAAGTTTTCAACTTTCTCGATTGGTCCCTCGGAGTCCTAGCCAAGAAAACTCAAGGACCGGACACGTTTTCTCCGGAGGATTTGAATTGTGTCTTATCCTGTATGGATAAATCGGTGAGAGATGGGGCCAGCGAAATAGCTTCACTGTTTGGAGCAGGGGTCTTGAAGAAAAGATCAGTATTTTGCTCATTTTTAACAAAATCGGTCTCACATGCCTCAGAGATCGTCTTTGCTTTTTGCCCCCGCTCTCTACACAGCTGTTTCCTAAAACACCTGGTTCAAGACATTCGAAGGCTCTCTCTGCCAAAGCTACGCAGGACCTTCTAGCACAGTCTGCAAGGAAGCCGCGCCCTACCTTCCAGACTAAGACAAAGAAAGCTAAGCCGACCTCTCAGGAACCCTTTCGAGGGGCATCTACCTCTAGATCCTCTTCGTTCAGAGGTCGGAAACCAAACAGAAGAGGGAGGACTTTTACGAAGTCAATCAAACCTCCCAAGTAAGACTCAAGTCCTTCAGACAACTGTAGGCGCCAGGCTTTTACAGTTTGCAGAAGTCTGGGCCCGGAAAGACGCAGATGCCTGGACCCTGTTCTATTTTGAGGAAGGGCTATCTAATCCCGTTCTTTTCGAGGCCTCCCTTGACGAATACCCCGAGGGAGTTGACGGCCAGATACAGGGACCCCATCATGAATCAAGCCCTCCGACTAGCGGTAGACCAGATGCTGGAAAAGGAGGCGATCGAACTAGTGGCAGATCATCTTTCGGCAGGCTTTTACAACCGCCTGTTCCTAGTTCAAAATCCTCAGGAGGATGGAGGACCGGTGTTGGATGTAAGCGCCCTGAACTTCTTCGTCGAAAAGAAGAAGTTCACGATGGAGACCACTGCTCGGTGTTAGCAGCACTCCGTCCAGGGGACTGGATGGTGTCCTTGGACTTACAGGACGCTTACTTCACGTACCAATCCATCCTTCCTCGAGGAAGTTCTAAGATCATGATGGGGGGAAGAATCTTCCAATTCAGGGCCCTGTGTTTTGGCCTCTCCACGGCCCCCAAGTCTTTACGGCCATCATGAGGAATGTGGCACAATGGCTTCACCTGGAAGGGGTGAGGATTTCGTCTATCTCGACGATTGGCTTATAAGGGCCAATTCCAGAGATCGTTGTCTGAAGGACTTGAAGAAAACCCTGGATTTGACTTATTCCTTAGGACTCTGGTCAATCTGCAGAAAGTCAAGTCTGATTCCCGCTCAAGAGTGCGTTTATCTGGGGATCCAGATGAACTCTCTGAGTTTTCGGGCTTCCGTCACAGGAGAGGATAGCCCGGGGACTCGAAAAAGTAACAACCTTCTTAGGGAAAGAAGTATGCACAGTGAGGGAGTGGATGAGTCTGCTGGGGACGCTCTCCTCACTGGAGCAATTTGTTTCCCTAGGAAGGTTGCACCTGAGACCGCTCCAATTCTTTCTTCATCGGAATTGGAGTCGTCCTTCTCAGGATTTGAAGTTCTCCCTGTCAATTACTCTTCAATCAAGAAGGAGTTAGCATGGTGGGGCGGATCCCGACAAGTTCTCGCAGGGACTGCCTCTTCAATCCCAGGAAACCCAGCCTGGTGTTGTTCTCCGATGCGTCGGAAACAGGTTGGGGGGCGACTCTGGGAACCAAGGAGGTGTCAGGAACCTGGATGGGGGACCAGTCTTGGCACATCAACAGGAAAGAACTAATAGCCGTGTGGCTTGCTCTGAAGGAGTTCGAGTCAGATGTGACAGGAGCAGTTGTGCAAATAAACTCGGACAACACCACGGCTCTGGCATACATCAGGAAAACAGGGGGGACGCATTCCTTCTCTCTGTACGAAACAGCAGAGATCTTCTTCTGTGGACAGAAGAAAGGGGGGGGGGATAAAACTTCTCACCAGATTCGTACAGGGAGAAAGGAATGTAAGGGCAGATCTCCTCAGCAGGAAAGATCAGGTCCTTCCCACAGAGTGGACTCTGCCCACCAAGATGTTTGCCAGAGCCTTTGGTTGGAAGTTGTGGGGCAGGCCTCTCTTAGACCTGTTTGCAACTGCAAAGAACAAAAGACTGGATCTGTATTGCTCTCCCATCTCGGATCCAGGAGCAATAGGGAT
Source organism: Macrobrachium nipponense (assembly GCF_015104395.2). NCBI lineage: Eukaryota > Metazoa > Arthropoda > Malacostraca > Decapoda > Palaemonidae > Macrobrachium > Macrobrachium nipponense. The sequence goes on along the minus strand of NC_087216.1, from coordinate 16,751,643 downwards.
AGACGCCCCCTCCTACTCGATTGGAAAGGACTCGATGTATACGCGTTTCCCCCTTCAAGATTCTGGGGTTGACTTTAAAAAAGTTCGCAGAGTCAGATTCCGCGAGGATGACTTTGATAGCTCCCTTTTGGCCAGCACAAGATTGGTTCACAGAGGTGCTGGAATGGCTGTGGATTTCCAAGATCGCTTCCTCTAAGGAGCGATCTACTCAGACAGCCCCACTTCGACAGGTACCACAAAAAACCCCCCTCCCCGCTCTCAGTCTGACTGGCTTCAGACTGTCAGAAACTGGTCAGAGCGAAAGGCTTTTCGTCAGCAGCTGCTAAGGCCAATCGCTAGAGCGAGAAGGTCTTCCACATTACGAGTGTACCAATCGAAGTGGATGTCTTCAGAAGATGGTGCAAGAGGAATAAACGTTCCTCTTCCAGTACCTCTGTGAATCAAATCGCAGACTTCTTTTTATTCTTAAGACAAGAATGTGGCTTAGTCGTTTCGACGATTAAAGGCTATCGTAGTATGTTGGCGAATGTCTTCAGGCACAGGGGCCTCAACTTATCGGAAGATTAAGGACCTACAGGACCTTATTAGGTCGTTTAATACAACGAAAATGCAGTATCCTAAGACACCTAGCTGGAATTGGATGTAGTCCTTCAATTCCTTGGGTCCTCTAGGTTTGAACCCCCTAATTCAGCCTCATTCAGAGGACCTTACCAGGAAGAACTCTGTTTTTGATGGCTCTAGCTTCCGCCAGAAGAGTGAGTGAGCTTCAGGCGATTGATGGTAATGTGGGTTTTAAGGAGGACTCTCTCATTTGCTCTTTCCTTCCGGTGTTTTTTTCTTGCAAAGAATGAGAACCCATCAAGTCCATGGCCCAAGAACTTCGAGATTCGTGGGTTACTTCTCTTTGGTAGGAGAAGAACCCGAGAGAACTCTTTGCCCAGGTGAGAATGGTGAAATACTACCTTAGAAGAAAAGAGCAACTGAAAGCCAACCGAGAGGTACTGTGGTGTTCAGTAAAAGAGCCTACTCGTCCATTGTCGAAGAACGCATTGTCCTTCTTCTTGAAGAAAGGCCTCATCAAAGAAGCACACGGATCCTTGCAGAGAAGAACATCTTAGGCTTCTTAAAGTGAAAGCACACGAAGTAAGAGCCATAGCAACTTCTCTTGCTTTCAACAAGGAACTATGTCCGTGCGAAATCTGATGGAGACAACATTCTGGAGATGTCAGTCAGTGTTCGCGAACCACTACTTACGTGATGTGAGAATCACTTACGAAAAATGCTTCGCCTTGGGCCCGTACGTATCTGCGGATTCAGTGCTGGGGCAGGGAGCTGGAACTCATCCTGTTTAGTAGTATAAATTTGTCCCCCTTGTATTTGTTGTTGTTGGTTGCCTTAAAGAGGATGCATGAAGGCATCTCTTTAGGTCGTAATACTAATCTTTAGTAGTTTGGTTAGGTGGTCTGATGAGTGTGGCTCCTTGCAGTAGTAGTGGTTAGGACCTGTTAAGATAGGGACGAACTCCCTTTAACAGGATCCGACTTGGATCTACCACACAAAGGGATCACAATACCCAGTGGTAGATCCGAGAGTCTTTCAGCATCAGGTCACGTCCTAGACTGTAGCTCTCCAGGCAACGCAGACCTCAGAGATAATATCAATGAAGTCTTCTGCCTGAACAGGTAAGAACCAAGGTTATTTATATCCTACAACATCAGTTGTTTCTTTATCTCCTTCCTTATTACTTTAGCTGGTCTCTTACCCTCCACCAAGGGTGCCAATCAGCTAAGTATATATCTGGCAGGGAAGTTCATGTACAAAAATGAATATTGTTAAACTACAATAAAGTTTTTGTACATACTTACCTGGCAGATATATACGTCTAATGGCCCACCCAGCCTCCCCTCAGGAGACAGGTGAAAGAGAAAAAATCTGGCTGGTAGAGATAGATTGGTTCATACTCCCGCCACCCAGCGGCGGGTAAGGTAGACCACCTGACCTACCTGTCGCGTGTGCCGCGAGATTTGAATTCTGTCGGAACGTCGGAGGACTATAGCTAAGTAATATATCTGCAGGTAAGTATGTACAAAACTTTATTGTAGTTTAACAATATCATTTTTCTTGTACTAACTGTTCTTGTAATGATACATATCTTCTCATCAATGTGTTGTTCCAACCTGTTATAAGTACTGTGTTTTGGATGATGTTGTAGTGCTATTGTATCAATTTTAACTTATCACTACTAATAGGGTGGGGAAGTGTTGTGTATTTAGTTATGTGTATATGAAATTTTGTAATTTGCACCAGCTTGCACTGACTTCTCCAGAGTTTAGTTGGTCAAGTTACCAAGTATTTTCTTCTGGACATACTCTTTGTACTAGGTATATCTTTATCCTTGGGTACACTGACTTTAAAGGGGTTGCATACAGAGAAGATTTTTATATTTTAGTATTTAATGGCCAGTTTATCAAAGTACGAGGTTCCATTCAATTCTCTGCAGGAATTCTTCCACTTCAGCTACTATACTCTGTTTTTTTTTCATCTGTCCATCTGCCAGTGGTGTTTTTGTATGGTAACACTGCGTCCCGGGCTTTAGATAGTTACGCTATGTGTAAGTTTTAGGTAAATAAAAGCATATCTGGGCGTACATTTGCAACTGAAAAGTGTTTTAATAATTTACTGTATGCAAATTACACCGTTAATATTCGAAATAGGATATTATTATAATCGTTGAATGTAAGCTGAATGTAACTATCTAAATCCTGACGCAGTGTTGCCATACAAAAACACCACAGGCAGATGGACAGATGAAAAAAAAACAGAGTATAGTAGCTGAAGTGGAAGAATTCCTGCAGAGAATTGAATGGAACCTCGTACTTTGATAAACTGGCCATTAAATACTAAAATATAAAAATCTTCTCTGTATGCAACCCTTTAAAGTCAGTGTACCCAAGGATAAAGATATACCTAGTACAAAGAGTAGTCCAGAAGAAAATACTTGGTACTTGGACCAAACTAAACTCTGGAGAAGTCAGTGCAAGCTGGTGCAAATTACAAAATTTCATATACACCTAACTAAATACACAACACTTCCCCACCCTATTAGTAGTGATAAGTTAAAATTGATACAATAGCACTACAACATCATCCAAAACACAGTACTTATAACAGGTTGGAACAACACATTGATGAGAAGATATGTATCATTACAAGAACAGTTAGTACAAGAAAACTCAAGATTATATCATCAAAATTGGGAAGTCTTCATAAAAAATACACAAATACAGTACAATAACCCAAAACATATAGTATCAGCCTGATATACAAGGATGTAAATGAAAAAGTTGTACCCTTCCTCACTAATCATTGTTATTTTCTTTAAGACTCATAGTAAATATATACTAAGGGTGTATTTAGCAGGACTGTTGAAGCCATGAAGTCCTCTTCCTTGACCGACTAGAATTTGACTTAATTGTCTCTGTTCTGAACAGTATCACCTTGACAAACTTCTTGAGTATATTTGAAGTTGATAACTGTTCTGAAGGGTATCAACTCGACATACCTCCGAAGTTTATTGAAGTTGATTACTGGTCTCCATACCTCTTAGGTTTCAGAGACTACAATATCTGACCAAAGAAGCCTGGTGAGTCATCTACTACTGTTTCCATGGCTCCTTTCCTTTGTCACCCAGGCAATGAATTTGTCCAGTCCAGTTCTGTTAGTCCAGTGGTAGTGCAATTTGTTTTCTCAGATTCCTGACAGGCAGCATATTTCTACAAACAGCGCACCTTCACAGTTACCTCTCATACTGCTTACCCATACACCTGAGATGGTGCAATTGCATGTGAGTGTTTCACTAAATGGGATTACCTGAAAGTTTAGGTGTAAGTACAATATTTTCATGTCCCTACGGGAAAAATACTAGTAAACATGTATGTTTTTTTCATGAATGAATCCTGTTAATACAAGCATTGTAACACAAATAAGTACAGCTCAGAAATTAAAAATATGGACATTTGGCATGGTAATCACCCCTAGTAGCATTGCTCAAGCTAACAATCTTCCTTTCTTTAAGAACAACTTTCTCACCTACCCTTCCATGTAGCAAGTATTTTGCCTTTGTGAAACAAGAGGCTTGTCTAGTAGAAAGACATGCCGTATTAATGTACTGTTCAGGCAGTATAAAGTGATTGAAGCACTAGAGATTTGTTATGAAATTAAACTTATAGGTACTAATGTAAGGTAACTTTTTTGTTTCCATCTTAACATAAGAAAAAGTTAAATGTTGACATGAATATAAATATTTCAACTTTGTCTACTTTACTGATCTCTAAAATCATACCAAAACTATTGTAAAATAATTTAATAGTCTTTTCACAGGTTATTGACACTGCCTTTGGACCCAGATCTACCTATTTACTCTTCAGATGGAAGAAGTGCTTCTTCAAATCCGTACTTACTAGATACAGTGATGAATCCAGGTCACATGAAAAGATTATTGTATGAAAAATTTTTCAGTAAATATTTTATTTTTGTTTAATTGCATTTTTATATGGAACCTTACTTCACTTAAACAGAATAGTTTTGCCTTTAAAACTGGGTAAATGCCACCATCCTCCCACCTGACTGCAGTAGGTAAATGGGAAACAAACCTTCTGTGCAGATTTCAACTGGATATTGCAACAAATTTTATCATAATTATCTGCTGTAAACATCTTGTGATTCTTTCAGTTGCCGTTAAGTAATTTCCCTCTGTATCTCAGAAAAACAAGAACATTTCTGGTTTGCAGGCTGTTACTAGAGTGAATGGTAAAACAAAGGTATATGAATGAAAGGGAGGAATTTCATAGCACAAACAGAAATATTGAAAGTTAGGACAGTAGTTCAAATTTTGGTTATTGTGTCTACTACATAATAGAAATTCATCTCATATATTTAGTTACCTTGTCACAGTTATCCAAAACTTGAAACTGAAGCAGAACTGAAGATCACATTATAGTTGAGCTGAAGCCTCAGGACACCCAGATTTTGTTACCTTCATGCCTGATATATGAGGCATTATTAGTAAACATTACTGGAATAAAGAGTAGTAACATGAATGTGGCATAGGTAATATTAGATGTAGGATTTAAAAATTTCATTTAAAGTTTATACATAATTATCTACCCTTATTTAGTTTCATTAGAACACTGTATCCTACTTACTTGACTTGGAGCACTGCATCCTACTTACTTGACTTGGAACACTGCATCCTACTTACTTAACCTAGACCCACCATAATCTTCCAAAATGGCAAATAAGATTTTGAGGCCTTTTTTTTTCTTCTTCTTCTTCATTGCCTTCACAACCTAGCAATAGTTAGTGTTAATGATAAACACAAGTATCGAAATGTAAGGATTAAAGCCTTTTTACGATAATATGTAGTACTTGCAAAAATATATGTAAAGTACACTACCAGTTATTAAGGAGAAATGTTAATTCCTGTTCAAAATCATATAGTTAATTGAGGTGGTGTTGAGTAGTTAGAACTACTAATTAATAAATCTCATAGTTATCCATGGGGAAAATCACTGTGGGGCACATTACTGACCAAATGTTTACATTATAGTGGCATTCTGCCATTAAAGCATTAGCTAATCTACAAGATTATGAACCACTAATACCAAAAGCCATATTGTCTGATATAAGAAACGAAAACTCGCAAAGTCTTGGCATGTAATATTCAAAATCACTAATCCACTCGTAGTATTTAAACAGTAACTGATGGGTCCACCAAGTAACAAAAACTCTTAATTATATACCACTAGTCTAGTTGTACAGAAACTTCAGGATCAAACCTATTTTGAATGATCCAACAGGTTTTGGTGTAACTATAACAGCACTACCATTACTTCTATTATTCAACCAAATTATATGTTCAGTATTCAAACAGACAATGTTTCCACAAACCCATTTGTCATAATTAGCTTTATTCCATGTGAAACTAAACAGTCACACAGGTAAAAGGAAAGTCCCATTGCCCACGCCCAGCTCACAGTCCACTGTCTTGCAAATATACGTGTCATTTTTCTGTGCAAGCCCCTTTTGGAAGAGATGATGGGACTGAAATAATGATCACTAGATTTGTATAATGCCTTGTTTCGTTGTGAAATCATTCTTTGTTATGCAAATCCCATTAACCATAAGACAACTTTGTAGATGGATAAAGCAGAGGAGCCTCAGAAGAGAAAGCCTTAAAGAAACAGAATACCCTGATGCAAGAAGTTCAATTTCCACAGACGACAGTCAATATAGCCAACAATCACCTACCTTGGAGAGACATGTAATCTCCATAAGTAATGACTGTAATGGAAAATGTAACTCCAGAGTAAACACTGCCAGCACCTGAAACAAAAGGTACCTTACAAAAAAACCATTTTTTTGAAGTGCTAAGGGATGAAGTCATGAGGAGGAGGATGAATGACTAAAATCTTTTGACCCTGTACTGCATGATCTACAGCATCAATGAGGCTTAATAAGACACATACAGATAATGTGCCACACTTGTAGATAAAAGCTTGTAAAAGAAACATTATAAAACCAATGTAAAAAAAAAACTGTTCCAAAAGACCTGTAAGCCATAGGCAATCAAAAAAGGGAGAATGACAGTCAAACCACTATTGTTATGACTGAAAAAGAGTGGGCCGAGTCATCTGAGCCTCGGGGAAACCCAGAACTTCCAAGCTTTATTTTACTACCACAGTCCTCAAGCTATTGGGGAAGGTTATGAGGGACCCTGACATTCAAGATACATTTTCTGACTTCACCAGCAATGGAATCCCCACTCATGGCACTGGTCTTCACTGACATTTGAGGAAAGGAACCTCCCCAAAGGAAACAACCTCCTTTGACTGTACTACCTCTGTTCATATTCTCTCTCTTCCATCTCACTTTCCACCCTCTCCTAACAATTGATTCATAGTGCAACTGCAAGGTTTTCCTCCTGTTACATCTTCCAAGCCTTTTTAATCTCAATGTCTATTTCAGTGCTGGTTCGGAAGTCACGTAAAGCCGTTGGTCCCGTTGCTGAATAACCACTGGTTCCATGCAACGTTAAAACACCATACAAACAAAATATTTCAGCACTGAATGACCTCATAACCTGCAGTGCTTGGCTTTGGCCTAAATTCTATACTCTACTCTATTCTATTCAAGGGAAAGAACCAACAACAGAGTGATAGAAAACGTAAAACATGAGCACCCGGGATGAAGCAAGTTACAACAAAGACTTCATACTAACAATAAATACAGCACTCAACGACAAGCAAAGAAATTTTGATCTTTTCTTCCCTAATCACAGAGAACCCATGAAAAACAAGTACGTAGTTGCAAAGACTCGCCAAGAGGTGACAAGGACAAGGGAGCTTAAGACCAAAATCAAAGTCCCGGTGATCAGTTCCTTGGATCCTACTCAAAGCACCAAGAACATCAGAAGAACAGGCTTAGCTGGAGTCATGGAGCTTCTACAACAGCAATTTGGGAACTGCTATTTGTCAGGATCATAATGCCTGATAAAGAGAAACCCAGTTGACCATGGCCTGGCATGAAATGAAACAAAATGGCATGGAAGCAACTATGATGTGGGGAACCACAAAAAAGAAAGGCCTTCCCCCATCTTGTCAATTAGAGAGGATGGTCCTACATTACTGTTTATATCAAGGGGGCCATGTCAAACTTCACTATGTAACAATGAAGGTCGAAAGGTTGATACAAGGACAGCAAATGACATTGAGCACCTATCCATAACTCCCTCGAAGGAGTAGAAATAATAAGAGCAACAAACTGATTCCTATGACGATGTAAGTCCAGAGAACGAAGCCAGAAGACGCTGCACCAAGGGTCCAATAACCAAACAGGGTCAAAGGTTTGAGTACAAAAGAGGGGAGGGGGGAGGGGAGGCTAAAAAGCGACCAGACACCATCGGCAGCTGGAGGGATGTTTGTTTGTATGGTGTTTTTACGTTGCATGGAACCAGTGGTTATTCAGCAACGGGACCAACGGCTTTACGTGACATCCGAACCACGTCGAGAGTGAACGTCTATCACCAGAAATACACATCTCTCACTCCTCAATGGAATGGCCGAGAATCGAACTCGCGACCACCGAGGTGGGACGCCAACACCATACCAACCACGCCACTGAGGCGCTGGCTGGAGGAATGGGACAAGTAAGCATGGGTCTTTCAGGTTCATTATATTGCAATGAGGACGTCGAAAATAGAAAAAAAAGAATGAACAGATGAATAAATAAAGATGCTTCCTGGTCATGGGATTATTCTAAGCACATATTTTCCTAAGAGACAATCAAATATAGTCAACACTATTTGGGATGCCAAAGATTCCAGGGAATGATAAGCTGTAGTTACTAAAATAAGAAGATTCGAAGCATAAAACTTCATATCAGACAAAGTGATTATAAAAATCAAGCTGTGCCCTTCAATGAGTAATCATCCCAGGGGGATAATGGAAGGCGTGTCGTTTTCTATTACAAGGAACTCTTGGCTTATGTATATCCAGTATAAGATTTCCGACAGAAAAACCTGACGGTACTTCGAAACATTAACATGACACTGGTAATCGCAAAGCTTTGACCCTACGCTTCGAACGTTTAAATGAAGAACCTTTTATTTTTGTGAAATATAAGCATATACCACATCAAGCCGTCTCAACATTCAAAGATAAGTATTTAAGATGACTTGACTATGCAGGACAAGGCAAGCCATTAAGAACTGACACATCCGAGGGAGGTCAGCAATGGTGACTTTGAAACGCAAGAGAAAAAGATTAGCAACATAGACGCTTTCTGTCATGCCAAATTTGACCTGATCCAACACTCAAAACGTCTGTTTCTGTTTATCAACAATCTCCACCTTTTATGGTTGGGAAAAACTCTCTATCACGAGAGTATTTATAATGTTCTAAGGGGTACACAATAATAAAAAAATTGTTAAGAGTTCGTGTATAATTTAAAAACACTATACAAAGCTTTCGAACCCTTCCCTGGGTTCATCTTCAGTCCCAAAAAACTGGACTGGACTGAAGATGAACCTAAGGAAGGGTTCGAAAGCTTTTAAAGTGTTTTTGAATTATACACGAACTCTTAAAAAAGATTTATAATTGTGGACTTCTTAGAACAATCTCCACATTTTCATTACAAAAAAAGGCTCCATATTAAACTGCCAGTAATCAGAAAATATACTGACCTGCCAAGAGCACAGATTACATTTCAAAACAAGGAAACAACAAAATCTGGAGAACCACATAGTTGCTGCCACTACTGCACAAAAGAATTTATCCATTACGTTTCGTACCAGACTAAAAAGGTTCGTCTTAAGCCCAACACTGGCGCTATTCATGCTGTTATGTATAACTACCTGATTTAGAAATATTCTAAAGTATTCTCGCCTTATCTTTGATCATCACCTTAACGAATAATCTCATGAATTGAAAAGGGCCATTTTGCCAACAGCTCAGCAAGTTCTCCACTCAAAAGGTATAGTCTCTCTTTGACAAACGTGGAATAAAAAGAAATTCAAAATGCGAGCGCAAGGCCAAATAATGGAATCTTCATATAGATGGATTTCATATCATTAAGAGGGGCTGGCACCAAGAAAAATCTGGATGCTTACAATGGAAACGAAAAGGCTACCCAAGACAATACAAGTTAGACTTAAAGAAACGCGCTGTCCTGCTATTTCCATTTCCACCTATCACATCACAATCCTAAAACTACCACACATCTCTCTCTCTCTCTCTCTCTCTCTCTCTCTCTCTCTCTCTCTATATATATATATATATATATATATATATACTACATATGTGTGTGTGTGTTTGTTTAGTGATAGTTATGTGCATTTTGAATTAACTTGATACAACTCCATGGTCGGTCCAAAATCCAGGTCTACGTTGCATCAGTTATGGCTTGATTGTTTAGTATTATTATTATTATCTTACCTCAATAAAATTATAGTAATTACATTTCCACTTGCATTTCCACTGATGTGTTCCTTCTAAATATGTATTTAAGATTCTAATTTGATTGCTGTCTCTCTTAGTCTATAATCTTTCAAGGGTCTTCTTCTCCCTGTTGATTTTATTGTCACCTTTCCTAATTCTCCTTTTACTCCTTACAGCAGCATTCTGTCTCCTCCTTCCCTCCTACGTCATCATTCTTTTAAAAGGTTAAATTCGCCGTATCCTTCGATGTCTTAATCAAGCCGAATTAACGGGACAGAAAGAGAGAAGACGAGAGAAAACGACCTTTGGCTCATAAGAGGCACTTGACCCAACCTTGGACGTATTAAAGGACAACTAAATAAAAACGCGAAGAGAATTATTCTCTCTCCTTATCTGTGCAGTTTTCCACCCCCGCTACCCCACCCGAACCCCAGCCAACCCGCCACCCAACCCCACCCACACAACGCGCGTGTGCATAAGCGCGCCCAAGGTAAACACGACGAAGAGGACTCGAAGGAATCTTTTTAGTCACAAACGGGTTTCCTCTTCATCTTCTTCCCAAAATGTGCAGGAGCTTAAGGCAGCTATGTCCGAGAGGGATTACAGTGTTTTATAAAGAACATTTGCTGCTTGGCTGGCTATGGATAATGGTATTTTGATTGATGGTGATGATACGGGGAATTGTGACTCACATCGGGGAGGCGAAGGCGGAAGATCACTGGGATAATAATATAATAATAATAATAATAATAATAATAATAATAATAATAATAATAATAATAATAATAATAAGCAAGGCCTATACTGTAATACTAACAAAGCAATGTTTCTGCTCCTTGATAATACTGTTTATGGACGTTGTCTTCATTGTACATTAATATATAAAATTGTTTCCAGTCACCTATTAATAAATACGGGTTTGCATGCATTCACAACTATATCTATCTATCTATGAAATATATATATATATATATATATCTATATATATATATTATATATATATATGTTTTAAATAAAAATATATACATACTATAATTGTATATATACAAATATATATATTATATATATATATGTGTGTGTGTGCGTGTGTGTATGTGTAAACTTAAATGTATCCAGAGATTTTTTCTTTAATTATTAATTTCTCATACCATATAATAATCTAATGAAGCAAATTTTACATACACACACACAGAGAAACCACAGGCAGACGGAAAGTAAATCAGTGAAATCTCTAATTGTAAACAGACATTTGGGCCAGAAACTCGAAAACAAAGATTTGCGCAGAAACTCCAAAACAATTAAAGACCTGTAGCCTACAGAAACTAGACAATAAACGCTTAACATCGCAACTGCAGAATCCGTTGAGCTAGAATACAGTGCCAGAGGTACAACTGATCAATTGAAACCCCCACGTTCCATCGTGTAACTCAGACTGTACAAGGATTTCATGCTCTGTGGGTTTGGCCGAATGCACGCCCAGGGAATTTCACATATTGTTGTTGCTCAACCTTCGATTACTTTATTGCAATGCCCGTGGTTTTCAAATGTCGCTTACCCTTACTTGGTTTTAAAGAGCAACATGACATGTGTCGTCCCTTTTACTGGCAGTGTCGAATACGAACGTTTTTTTTTCATCGACGGAGATTGTATCACTTATCTTTGTGTTTCAGTTAAGTATTAAGTATCAATCTCACCACACATCTTGGATGGTGAGCGACAGATTTGATACTTTACTGTGACAGACAGATTTGATACCTTACTGTGACAGACAGATTTGATGCCTTACTGTGGCAGACAGATTTGATGCCTTACTGTGACAGACAGATTTGATACCTTACTGTGACAGACAGATTTGATACCTTACTGTGACAGACAGATTTGATGCCTTACTGTGACAGACAGATTTGATACCTTACTGTGACAGACAGATTTGATACCTTACTGAAACAATTCAGTGATAAAATTATCGTCGATGCAAATAACTAATAAAAATTGAAATGAAAAATGCATGTTCGACACTTTGCCAAATAAATGGACGATGCTATCTAGTATGAATTCATCTCATAACCCGTAAAAGACTGTCAAGTATTACAAATAAGGATCTTCGTCTTTGTATTAAGAAAAAAAAAAGCAGGCAAATCTATCCTTAATCTTGCGACGTGTCAAAGAGTCAAGGATGCAATAATTTAAAGAGAAACTATGAAGTCACTGAAGACAGGAGTAGGAGAGGTGCGGGGAGGGGGGTGTTAGGATAGTAGGGGCGGTTGTCCACTGTGGGTGCTAAATATAAGCACAAAACCATCCGTCGTTTTCATGATAACGGTCCGAGCAAAGCACGCCTACGTTTCTCGTCATTAATGAAGGAAATTAACGGATTCCATTCCTGAAATGAAGCCTCTCGCTGTGATGAAAGCTTAAGGTGGGCGTGTTTAATTGGGTCTGATGGATGGGTGGGTTCTCTTGATGATGGGTCAGTTAGGCTGACTTTGGCGTTTTCATTAGTTTTCTCCTTATCTTCATCCCCGTATCTTGCTCTGTCGTCGCAACGTTGCTACATCTCTACACAAAAAGCTGAAATTATCCCATCTATCTACCTATCTAGCCTCAGTAAAGGGTCCGAACAGGACCAAAAGTACTAGGCTATCTCGCTTTTTCATTTTTTCCTTCGTGGCAAAAAAAAAAAACTTTATTTACATATATATATCTAATAAAAGGAGCCCATAAAAACACCAAAATATAGAGAAAAAAGTACTTAAGAAGATTAAAGGAAGATTATTAGCGGGGGTGACCTAAATTGGCTTGCCTTTGGATGGACCTTTTGGTATAAATACCACCTTTTCTGTAAACTTTTCTCATTCATCTACCTGAAGAGGGAGACAGCAGTCTCTGAAATATAGTACTTTTTTCTCTATATTTTGGTGTTTTTATGGGCTCCTTTTATTAGATGGAATTCTGTTGTTACAGAACATTTTTACGTCATATATATATATATATATATATATATATATATATATATATATATATATAGTATATATATATATATATATATATATATATATATATATTAGGTTTGGTGATTATTTGATTTTTTATTTATTTGGTTTTTTCCTCAAAATGTATTTTATGACAGAATTACTATTGATTTATCTTTTAGGTTTCCAGTTCTGGCTTAAAGTATGTAGTACTTGCAATTTTTTTTTAAACAAAATAAATATAGGCAGCACAGTTATGCTTAAGTTTTTATTAACCTTCAAACTATCTTTTAATTTGTTTGCTCTAAAATTAAAGAAGTAAAAAAATGAAAACATAAAAAAATCATGATTTTCTTAATGAAAAAATAAATTATATAATCACTTAATTAAATCAGTTTGATTTAATCATTGTCAACCATATATATATATATATATATATATATATATATCTATATATAGTATATATATATATATATGTATATAATATATATATATACTATATATATATTATATATATATATATCTATATATATATATATTATATACAGTGGGTCCTCGAGTTACGACGTTGATCCGTTCTTAAGATGCGTCGTAACACGATTTTCAGCGTAAGTCGGAACATTGAAAAATACCACATGATTTAATGTAAAATACCTATCAATAACAACGAGAGAACAATTTCCTTACCTTTATTAATTTGATTGGCTTGCACACTGGAGAGGAAGCTGCGGTGCTGGAGAGACTGGGGGAGGTTAGTGAAGAGAAAAAGAACCTCCATTAAGATTGCTGGAGATGCTGAGGCAGGTGATTCTTGAGGTGAGGCAGAACATACTACTGGTAGATGCTGAGGCAGGTGATTCTGAGGTGGAGGCAGAACATACTACTGGAGATGCTGAGGCAGGTGATTCTTGAGGTGAGGCAGACATACTACCTGGAGATGTTGGGGCAGGTGAGTCTTTAGGTGAGGCAGAACCTACAGAAGGTGCTGGAGATACTGGGGCAGGTGAGTCTGGGTTAGCAGAAACATTCAGAAGTGCTGGATTGTGGGGCAGGCGAGTCTGGATTAGCAGAGGCAGCTGAGGTAGAGGGTACAGGATCTCCTGCAGGCCTCTCTACCTTCTTAAAATACTGCTCCAGGTTAGTCTGAACAGAGAGCGACCTCTTTTCTTCCAAGATCTCCTTGTAACACTGCATCAAATCCATGACGCCTCTGGAAACCCTAGTGAACCTGTCCAAGTTGGGATCCTGAGCCTCAAAAGTTGACAACGCTTGCTGCAACTCCGCAAAAACCTCTTGTCAAGTCCTGCCTTGTGAAAGCCTTAGGCTCTGGGTGTTGGGCTTCTTCTTCCTCTATCATCTGCTTCTCCAGTTGTATCAGGTCCTCAGCAGATAACTCCTCGCCATGACTCCAGCAGCTCTGTAACATCATCAACTCCATCTCCAAATTGATTTCCTTACTCAGGGCAACAACGTTCTTGACAACTAGCTGAACTGTGTCTCAAACCCATGGAAATCATTCACAAATTGAGGACAAATTTTCTTCCAGACACCATTCATGTTTGTTTGCTTAACCTCCTCCCAGGAATTAGCAATGTTCTTTACAGCATGAAGGATGTTAGGATTTCAAAAAGTCCTTCAGAGTCAAGTCCTTCTTGGTTTCAGTTGCCTGTAAAGCCATAGCAATTGTCCTTCGTAGGTAGTAGGCCTTGAACGAAGCAATCACTCCTTGGTCCATAGGCTGTAAAAGGGCCGTTGGTATTAGGTGGAAGGTAAACCACCTTGACATTAGGGTTGAAGTCTCCAGCTGGGCAGGGTGTCCAGGGGCAGTTGTCCAGCACTAGCAACACCTTAAATGGGATAACCTTGGATGCGCAATACCGCTCCACACTTGGAACAAAATGGTTTACAAACCAGTCCTCAAACACTGCAAGTGTCACCCATGCCTTCTTGTTGGACTTCCAAATTACTGGTAGTTGACCCTTCCAAATGCCCTTGAGTGCCCTTGGATTTTCAGCCTGATACACCAACAAGGGCTTCAGTTGAAGTCGCCAGCAGCATTACCCCCAAGAAGTAAAGTTAGCCTCTCTTGCTGGCTTTATGACCGGGCGTGCTGACTTCTCCTCCTTGGCGATGTAAGTGCGGTTAGGCATACGTTTCCAAAAACAAACCTGTCTCGTCTACGTTAAACACTTGCTGAGCAGAATAACCCCCCTCCTTAATTATCTCAGACAACGCTTTAGGAAATTCACTCGCTGCTTTCTCATCCCCACTAGCAGCTTCACCTTGCACTTTAAGGTTATGGTAATTGGCCCAAGCCTTAAATCGCAAAAACCAACCCCTACTAGCCACAAACTCTCACTTTCACTTCCCTCCCCCTTTTCTTTTTCAACGCTTCAAACAATCTTTTCGCCTTCTCCTGAATCACCATAAGGCTGACTGGGATACGCCGTTGATTTTGGTCTTCCAACCAAAGCACCAATAACCTTTCCATTTCAATTATTAGACCACTACGCTGCTTAGTTATCACTGTCGCTTTCATAGGAGCAGATTCTTTCACATGTTCAACGATGCGCTCTTTATCTTTGATAATGGTAGCAACGGTCGAACGGCTAAGGCCAAGCGAGCGGCCAATGTTTTGTTGGCGTTTCTCCCTTCTCAGATCGCTTTATAATGTCCACTTTAATTTCCATGGTGATGGCCTTTCTTTTCTTCGATGCACTACCATCAGAAGAGTCCGCCTTGCGCTTGGGAGCCATAACAAAGAGCAAAAAGTTACAAAAACGATACACGAGGGAGAGAGAGGCAGTGTAAAACAACCAAAATGGCGTATGGGCGAGGAATGAGCGTAGCGAAGCGACGCCGTCCTCTCCCCCACAAAGCGTATTCTTCCGCCGTGCGCCCGGAACTAGTTCGCGTTTGTTTACGTTGCTTACGACGCTAAACCGCGTAAGACGGAACGACGCAAAATATTATTTTTTTATATTTTTATGGGGGCGCGCTTGTTCGTAACCACGAAACATCGTAAGTCGAGACCGGCGTAACCCGAGGACTTACTGTATATATATATATAGATATATATATATATATATATATATATGTATATATATTATTATTATAAAGGGTTGGCAATGATTAAATACAAACTGATTTAATCAAGTGATTATATCATTGATTTCTTCATTAAGAAAATCATGATTTCTTATGATTTTATCTTTTATTTCTATGATGATGATTTTTTTTGTTTATATATATATATATATATATATATATATATATATATATATATATATATATATATATATATATATATATATAGAGCCAGATAGATAAATAGATGGATAGATAGATAGATAGAAATGATTATTGTTGCTTTTAATGTAAAGGTGATGTAGCAAATATATAATTAAAAAGCTGCACTTATAACCAGACATGACAAGAGCGCCTTCTGCTTAGAATTCGCAACGGTGGATCATTCTTCCAGTTTACGAGACTCTTCAGTGTGTTTGAGGAAAACATTATCCAGTCGTGTTTTGTCTCCTCAAAAACGTAAATCTCCATTTCGTTTAGAATACCCCTACTGATATCCACGCTGGTGCTACGAAGGCCACGGCCATTAAGGAAGTTCAGTCTTGTATCTGTAATCAGAAACCGTTTGCCCTATTCGGGTTGTAAACATTGCGTACGTGTGGTCTTCGACGAGGGTCTTCCTAGCCTCAGTGAACGACAAAGTCACAAGGGACGAAAGGGATAGTGGAGGAAGGGAGATCCTAATGGGAAATGTAGTGGGCGTAAAACAAAGGAAGGACGAAGTCTGTCATTAAGAAATCTGATTGCCGACGTAGATACAAAAATGAAACCGAGATGGGTGTACGATTTACCTGCTAATGGATCATCTGCGATTCACCTCTGTCCCACGAATAGAGTTTGAAGGATGGAGATGGCAAGGCAAAGAGAATGAACACACGGGGAAGGGGAGACGAACATAAACCAGCAGCTGGGTATTTATTATGATATATGCGTCTCACTGCTAATTGCCAAATAGACAATGGTCTAAAATAAGTTCACTGCAAGACAGTAATAAAAAAATTACTATTTTTTTCGTAGTTTAACCAGACCACCAGGGTGAAAAATCACATCATTGACAAGGGAAAAATCACCTCACTCCTGGTCGCAGGAGTGAGTGATGTGATAAGGGAAAAATCACATCACTCCAGGTCACAGACAGAAAGAAAATTGTCGTGAAACGATAAAATAAAATAATCGCATGTTACGTTACTACACTGCTTCTTCCTATAAATAAAATACTAAAAAAATGGCAAATAATGGAAAAGAACTCGTACACCTCTCCTCGTATCAAGGAAACGTGGAAAACCTCGGAACAAAATCCACTGCCAATACAAAAGAAAATATCCCAAACGCCAAATACCAATATCTAAAGGATGCCTTCCTAAGGAATCCTGCTTGACAAGGACAATTATTATCAACCAGCGCGGACATAGTGGTCCTCCATGACAGGATCTTCTAAATAGAATTTCCTCAAGGACAACAGAACGTCGGGTTGATCATTGGTCAAGCATAGAACAATAAGCTAAAAACACGTTTGCTGTCACTGGACGGCTATATGGACGTCCTGCTGAATTTCAGATAACATTATCATAGACTTTTCCTCATTCTTCTTACTTCCTGAAGACTATTGCGAAACTACTGTATTCATGAAAGGGCTATAATTGGATTCAACTCACATCGCTTTCAGAAAGTGACAATGAATTCTTTTTTAAATGTAATGTTATATAAAATTTTGGTCAAAGGCCAATCACTGGGATCTGTGAGGCCATTCAGCGCTGAAACGGATATTGACAGTAAAAAGGTTTGAAAAAACTTCGCAGTTGCACTATTTTTTATATTTTTTTTTTCACGTTGCATGGAACCAGTGGTTATTCAGCAACGGGCCCAACGGTTTTACGTGTCTTCCGAACCAAGTCGAGAGTGAACTTCTATCACCAGAAATACACATCTTACACTCCTTAATGGAATGCCCGAGAATTGAACTCGTGACCACAGAGGTGGGACGCCAACACCATACCGACCACGCCCATGAGGCGCTTTGAATCAGTTGTTAGGGGAGGATGAAAAGTAAGATGGAAGACAGAGAATATGAACGGAAGAACAGGAAAAGGTCCAATTTTTTGATGTCCTGTTTCCTTACTCCTTTCAGCAAAAATTCTTGGGCCTAAGGAACGATTTTATTAAGGTATAAAGCAAATACAACAAAGGATCAAATTCGTAATGACAGATGCCCGCCTGTGTCCTCGGAGTAGGGATCAACACCAAACGATTACAAAGTGAAATAAAAAAATTTAAAAAATGAAGCTACCTTTTATAATGAAAAGAATTCGGCATCACAAAAATCACAACTAACCAATTATTCTTTTCACGTAACAGAGACTGGAATGACAAAGGCCATTCTTCGCCGGTCAACGATGTCCTAAAAACTTCCTCTTGGGGACATTTACGAGCAGAGGCACAATGCTCGAGGTCACCTATCTCCTCCTCCGTCCTCAGGAATCGGTGACCTTGACCCAATGACGTTCTTATACCAAGAGGTCTTGAACCTCTCAGAGTTGGACGAAAAGTTACTGAACAAATGATGACTTACGTGGTCATCTCCACTCAGGATTTTGCATTAAAGTAAAAAAAAAAAAATGCGCGTAATGCTACATGAAACGTTCAATCACAGCCCGGTGGTGGCCTGTGTTGTTAGCACCTATAGCGGTGCCAGACGCACGATCATGGCTAACTTTAACCTTAAATAAAATCAAAACTAACGAGGCTAGAGGGCCGCAATTTGTTACTTTTGATGATTGGAGGTTGGATGATCAACGTAGCAGTTAGCAGCCCTCTGCTCATGAAACGTTTAGTCACAGCCCGGCAGTGGCCTGTGTAAAGAGGTTAGAGGGCGGCGATTTGGTACGTTTGATGACTGGAAGGTGGATGATCAACATACCAATTTGCAGCGCTCTAGCCTCAGTAATTTTTAAAATCTGAGGCCGGATAGAAAAAATACGGACGGACGGACAGACAAATAGCCACCTTAATAGTGTTCTTCTACAGAAATGACTTACCACAAAGTTATCCTTGACGAGGAAGGGGTTTCTTAGCCGTACTGAGTCTTAGAACTGCGAACTGAAAGTTATCTACCACAGTCTCATTTCATCATCTCCTTGTTTCTCTTTCCTCCGTTCATGGTTTTGCAAGTTGGCTTTTCAAAGAATTTTACGTATCAACCCAAACCCTAAAAATTACGAAACAAAATCCAGAGACAGAAGAAGAAGAAGAAGAAGGCAAAGAAAACGAAGAAGAAGAAGGAGGAGGAGGAGAGGAAGAAGAAGAAGAAGAAGAAAACGAAGAAGAAGAATAAGAAGAAGAAACAAAACGAAGAAGAAGAAGAAGAAGAAGAAGAAGAGGAAGAAGAAAACGAAGAGGAAGAAGAAGAAGAAGGAGAGGAAGAAGGCGAAGAAGAAGAACAAGAAGAAGAAGAACAAGAACAAGAGAAACGACTGGAGACAAGCAACGATGATCAATTTTGACTGCTTACCTTTCGCCCATTCTATTTCCTTCAGGTAAACAGAAACTCCACCTACAATGTTGGAGTGGAAGCAGCAACACTCCCGTCCGTCTCGCAAGGCCATTCCAAACTCGTCGGACCACAGCATCTTTCCCCATCTGTGTCTTGTCTTCTTCAATCTCCCAAGAGTTGAAAGGAAGCACTACTTTCGATGTCTGTCTGACCCTCTGACTGTCTGTTCCCTCTCTCGGCCCGGCCAGCTTCATAAAATATAAGTAAGCAGAGAGAGAGAGAGAGAGAGAGAGAGAGAGAGAGAGAGAGAGAGAGAGAGAGATCTTACACGAGTGTTGATTACCATATTAAATCATCGACTTTACATTCTGAAGACTTAAGGGTAGGAGTGTTTTTCAACTTTCGCGTGTGTTTGTATATTTGCAAATATATACAAGCATATATACATGTGTATATATTAACGTACATATGTATATATCTATATATACACACAAAATGGACATAGAAATATATGTATGTACAGTCTTATATAGAAATATAGAAGTATATACATATATATACTTTTATTCGATGTCTTTGCCAACGGATGCATTGTTCAAGTGAGCAATTATTCATGTCTGTTAAAAGTACATCTCTTTGAGTGTAAATGTAAGTGTTTACATAATAAAAATATGGAATGTTAGTCCATATATATAAAAGTCTAAAACTAAAGAGGTCAACCAGATTGCTTGCAGGAATGTGATCAGACTAGAGACGCTAAAGATGACGTATACAATAAGTATGTAGGCTAAGATAACATGCCGTCACCTGTAGTCATTCAATTGTTTATAAACATTAATCCAAGCTCCCTGCTTGAGACAACTACCCCGACCTATTATTCAAACGGCCTACGTGATCTGTAGCGTGTCTCATTCGATTGTGTGTTCGTATGAAACTATGTCATCTGATAGTATGTTCATATGTTCGAACTACTGTCTGTTCCTTCATAACTTGTAACAGAGATGGTAGACAGGCAGAACAGAGTTAGCTATCGTTATTAGAAGACCTGTACCTCTTTACCTAAGCTTTATCATGTAGAGGAATAGGATTAGCCATCATCATTGGCAGAAGCGATCAAGCTATCGTCATAGAAGACTTGTACGATCATATCTGATCTTCATCATGTAAAACTTCAGAAGAATATACTATTTTTTATACCTTGTGTTTTCTACAAGAACCTCACCGAACCATGAGTTTAACACATCGTCGTAAAGATAATACCGACTTCGTAAGTGATCTACAAAACCCCAGACACTCCATTAAAGATGGAAGTGCATACCAACCGACTTAGCGTATAGATTATCGCTAGTCTAACATTACCTCATAGGGCGCCTTATCATACAAGGCACAAGCCCTAATATTTGGTGGCCAGCGGACCAGAAGAACTCTACAACGTCCTACGAAGATAAACCAGAATAATAATAAATCATGTATCATAAGAAATCAACGACGACGGAAAGCAGACAGATTCTTCAACGCAACATAGTATCATCGTTAGTGAGCGACTTCAGAAAACAATAAGAACTCTTCAACGACGACGAAAGCAACAGATTCTTCAAGCAACTTTAGTATCATTGTTTAGTGAATAACTTCAAGAAACAAATCCGACGTGTCTTTTCCTACGACAAACGCAAGCTTCGTCTCTCATTAGAATCATTCAAGAAAACATCGTTAGTGAGCGTAATTTCCGGCACTTCAAGAAACAAACCGAACGCGTCTGCAGCATCGGATCTTTCAAGGGCTCGAATCTTCGAAACAACGCGAACGGGGAAACTGAAGCCAAACCAGGTCGTCCGCTAAATAGAGAAGGAGGACCAAGGCCGGGTGTGTCGTTATCGGAACACCGTGACTTCCACAAAAGCAAGCTAAGTACAATTTTTTATTCATTTGGAGTAACTTTGAGTGTTTCCTTTGCAGGTCGAATTTCGTTATTCCTGTGGCTGAAGTTACGAGACATTCTTAACTCTTACTTTTTTACAGAAATTATCTATATCATTGAGATTTCGCTACTGCGAGTTTTTATCTTTGAGTGTCTGTTTCCAGAAGTTCTACTGAAATATCATAATCATATACTATGTTAATTTTATCATTTTGGGTGATTATTAATCCCTTACGTTACAAATCATATTAAACAGTGAATATGCGTTTTACGCAGTGGACGTCTGTATTTATACAGATGCATGGATAGGGTCGTTAAGCACCGTAGTGATTAGAAACACACAAAACAAGTGGAACACCGTACAAATCTAGATAAATTAGAGGTAACACTATTTCGGGTCATGACAATAAATGCTCCTTTGCAAGTCCCGATCGCAGTTTAGCCTTGAGTTTTTGAGTTATATAAATATCGAACCTCAATGACTCAACTCAACTTTAAAATATGGCTGGATTGCAAGGAATAACATGTCTGTAAAAAACTTTCATCAGGCTAAATGCGCTGACCAGGATCCCTCACTATTTCAAATTTTAGCAAAGAATGAAGTACAAACAGTTTAAAATTGTATGCAGTAGTGATAACTTGTCTTATTAGTAATCGCTCAGTTCCTAATAGTTCATCATTCATTGCTTTATACGTAACCAGCAACATAATGCTAAAAACACACAATACGTTGCCGATGGTAATAAAGAGAAGGATCCTAATTATTACAAAAAGAAATAGAAACAGTAGCCTTTCAGAATCAAACAAGCAAACTCGGTTACTGTGTCACCTAGTCAAGCGGTCAAGGTTAGTCAAAAACTGCCGAAGTGTTCAAAACATAGCAAATTCCACACAATAAGCGACTCTAGCAGAGTGGGGAAAAGCGATGTTGGTTCATACCAATATCTTTTTGAATTAAAAAGGATTTTTCCTATGAAACACACGACCGTATAAGTAATCAGAGCAGGTTTTCGTTTAATTTTAATACATTAAGTTATAATAAATACTGGTGGATTAAGCCCAACTGTACGCGCCGTAAAAATTAGAATATCTTGTTTTATTTCTTTAGTACACGCAAATCTTTTGTATTTACGGACTCACCGTCTGTTGTTCGAACTTCCCTAATGAGAAGTCCGGATAAGCGAGCGCTTACAGATACCTCTATAGTTATAAAAAAAATTGATCTGTATCTAGTGTAATTGTAAGATTCATCTAGGGTATACAAAATATTATCTTACATCCTGCAAAATAAGGCGTGTTTATCAAAGGAAAATCCTATAAACCTTCAAACATATTAAAATCCGTTTGAACAAAAATGAGACAGTTAATCAAATAATAACTTATATAAAAGAACAAATACATTTGTCTCATAAATCGTAACATTGTTCAAATGACCCAACAGAATTCTCCCACAACCACAGTCGTACTTTGCACGCAAAATCTCGAGAAGCATGCACCCTCGAATGCCTTAGTGCGTGTAAAAAGACTTTGCTGGGAAATGAAATTTTTAATCCTTCCCGACACTCTGAAATATAACGATTTCCGCGAACAAAGCCCTAAAAGTATACATATCGTGGATACGAAGTTATAAATATCGCATTTTTATTGTTGCTAATTTTTAATCACGCCCAACCAGTCGTGGATGAATCTCTCTGATAATCTATCTGAAGTAATATCCGTAAAGTCATTCAAGCAGAGGTGATTCAGCAGAAATTTTTTTTTATCTTTTATCTGAATACCAGGAAGTTTCTCCCACTAGCGAGTGATCTCTGGGAAAAAACGGATGTAATTTAACACAAAATACGGTCTAAGGACAAACATTAAGCTATATACGTACCTTCGTGTAGACTTTCAATGAAAATTCAAAATAGAGATAAATGACGTAGTTGAAAAATGTTAGTAATAGGAGTCATTAGGAAATCAAATAAGCCCATATAATTTTTCCCTCAAACGTCATGCCATAAAAGATCGGACTTGGCGTATCTGCGTAGATTTCTGTCGCTTAAACAAGGAAACGACTTCCGATAGTTTCCAGTGCGATGTACCGACGACATCTTATCTCTGTTAGGTTAGAATAAATTTTTTTCACCAACTTGGACTTACTTAAAGGCTTTTACCTGATACCATTACCTAAGTGATTGTACCTCATACACCGTTTTTTTCAGCACACTCAGGGGACATTATCAATTTTTACGTATGCCTCCGGCTTACGTTGCACCCCAATTACAATATAGTGTTTGGAGATTTTTAGGGGATACCCTACATGCCTATATGGATGATCTTGTAATCTTTTCTAATACCTTAGAAGTACATTCACATAAAGTAGAGCTAGTGCTACAGAGACAAAGACAAATAATCTCAGAGTAAAATATCTAAATGTGAGTTTTAAAAAACCGAACATGTTTATCTAGGTTTTATGTGTCTGGTCAAGGTCTTAAAAGTAGTCCATGGTAAGGTGTCGGCTATTCATAACTTTCCGGTACTGATTAACGTAAAAGAGATACAGCACTTTTGCGCTGTAGTGGGTATTACAATCGTATGTAAATATGTAACTCTTCAATCATGACAGCTCCTTTAACAGATCTTACGAAAAGAGCGTAGATTTATTATGGTCTGAAAAGCATCAACAGGCGTTCGATATCTTAAAAGCGGAAAATGCAGCTTACCTAACTTAAAAATCCCTGATTTAAATAAGGAATTTTTTTTTTATTGCAACAGACGCCTCAGACCAAGGGGTAAGAGGGTACTACTTCAGTAATATGATAAACAGTTCTTCCCTATAGCTTTTTATTCACGTAAACTAAAGCCCTCTGAAAGTAAATATGCAGTAATAGGCAAGGAAGGGCTAGGTATCTTTAACACTAGTACATTTTAAGTTCATAATCTATGGCTATCCTGATAAAGTCCTTACTGAACATGAGTCCTTTACCGAGTTTTTCAAAGGCTTTAATCACAGTCCCAAAAGGAACTCGGTGACAAATGATCATTCAGGTCTTTGGAGCCAAGATAAGATATCTACCTGGGAAAGCAATTATCATAGCTGACGCATTATCCCGCAATCCCGCACCATACTGCAAAGAACCATTAATTAGACTAAAGATATAGAAACATCCGTACCTATTGTTAAACCGTATCTAAAACAAGAAAATTCCTTAACCCAAGATCGCGAGCATTGAATATCTGGGTCGGAGCGCAGAACTGTTACAAACTGAACAAAGCAAGCGTCAACAGACATAACCCAAACAATAAACACTTCGAACGGAAACAGAGTCAGCAGCAATAAACACCAAACAATAAACACTTCGAAACGGAAACAGGGTCAGCGCGGGTAAGCAAAAACAATACACACTTCGAGCAGAAACCCTAAAGCAAAAGTATACTTAAGGTATGTGTATCAGAATAATGTAATCAAATGTAGTATTATATGTAGGTCCGTGACGAGGAAAACCCGAAGAACACAGCAGATGACTAACGACCAGGTAGTAATAATAATCTCTTTCATACCAATCGTCATAAACTGGTTGCATTCCGTCATCCAGGGTTCCATAGTATGTCACAGAAAGCCAAATCACTATTTTACTGGCCTACAATGCTTACAGATATAAAAAGCACATAACTAATTGTAACATGTGTCATGAAAACAAGGGATACACTAAGACCCCTGTCAGTTTAGGGACCTATCCTGTGCCAAATCAATCCTTGAAAGAATATACGTAGAATTATTAACAGAATTACGAGTCTGAACCAGAGGGAATAAACCACTTCTTAGTGTTAATAGTTCCTTGACACGTTATATAGAATTAAGAGCACTAAAAACAAACAACCGCATTGAGTGCGTTAGGAATATTTATGAGTGCTAAATCAGTAAATATGGAATTCACACATAATAATCTGTGACTCGGGTGGTGTAAATCAATAATAATCTCCTTAACACGTTGTGTGAATTCCTTTCCATTAAGAAACCAATAATATATTTGATCACCCAGAGTCAATCGGCTTTGGTAGAATAACGGATAATTAAATAGGAAGTGTCAATGTCTTACGAGTTACAACTCGTGATATTGGATCCGACCGGATTATAGCGGTTCTCGCGGTTTTAAATACCTTTATCATTTATATCTTGTATCTATAGAATTGATGCCGCAAGTAGCCTTATACGGTACGCCGCTAGAACACTTTTTTTTCCACATATTCAAGCCAACATAATTAATATCAAATATATATAAAAAAATATAAAAATAAATAATATAAAAAAAAATAAAAATAAATATGGATACAAGTGGAGTCCAATATAATACACTCCGTAAGAAGTCGGAAGGGTTACAAATTATAATAAAAAAAGGAATCACGATAAAATCAATAAGCAAAACGTAACCCAAGGTTAATTAAATATCTAAATATATATGCGTAAAGATTCGAACTCTAACTTAACGCTTTAGTAATGACAAATAAGCTAAAAGTTCAAACACATATCCAAAAACCTACTGACATATTGTCTGTCCCGGTGATTTATATTCGTAGTCAATGAAAAAAAAAATTAAATAAATAAATAAATAAATAAAATAATAATAAATAAAATAAAATAAATAATTAAAATAAAAGAGATTTTTAAAGTCAGGAAGTCTAGAAGTGAAAATGTTATCTATGAAATAATCCTATATGAATCTTATACAGGGTTGTTAAAAATATATATAGAATTTGTATGGAAACCTTTTCATATAGTTTGAATAAGGAATATTTATTTAACATAATGCCAACATGAAACTAATATATTGTTCAATTTTGGTACTGTTGTTTTTTTTTTCAGACATTCTTCTCATGCGGGTGGAGAATTAAAACACTTAAACATATCATTTGAAAATACTAAAGTCGTAATCTGTTACAGCAAGTAACGTAACTCTTAGCTGGCTGAGAGCAATCTCCTGCCAAGTGACGACGTCATCATTGCCGTATCAGCATTTGTTCCTTTTAACCTCAATAATCTGCTTACACAGGCTTCATCTGTGTGTCGTCTCTGCTTGCAAAAGCAGATTGACTGGAGAAAGGAATGCTTAGTTCATGAACTTCACATGTGGTTCATAGGTCACATGACAGGCCACATAACATATTCTTATCCGTGTGTGTAATGCAATTAGTTAAGGACTTGTAATCATTTTAAAATTAATGAACAATATAAGCAAATAGAATTTCTATAACAACAAAATGAATAATTTTTTTTTTTCTGAACCTCATAGACAATTAGAGTCAATAATTCAGCTTATGACATGGGTAAACGGACATTTAGAATTATCAAGTTGTGGATAAGAAATATTTACTTGCAACATTAGCCTATTACAATTCAAGTAAATCACATTCATGGGAAAAGAAAATGTCACATTTTCTTGGAAAACCCAAAGTTTATATAGAAATTAGTTACATAGTGGGTTTTTTTCGTTGCATCTTCTACCTATTAATAATGTTTTAAAAGTTAACCTCAGAGGATGCGCACGAGAAAATTGAATATGAAACTTTTGTTAGGGCACATAGAATCATGATTAATCTTCTCTTTGACTCTTATGTTGCCTGGCAATCTTACAATTAGCTCCGTTTTCCACTCTTGTGCTAGTAACTTACTACCCAGTAATATCGAATTTTCTTTGAGATTCGTAATGATATCTATTTATTTTTTATAATTCTGGATATTTTTACAGTCATCATAGACCTGGATAGGTTCACTCATTGTTAATGCCATGGATAAAAAGTTTGTACAGCGGACTCTTTTGAATTCCAAAATATCAGCGAATTCATGTGGGTTAAGTCTGGTCTAAATGGCTCTCTCCCCTCCCCTGTATTTGGATGTTGTCTGAATTTACTTTGCCCTTGTGACAAGTATAATTTCACTTGCAGGCTGATTAATGGAACCTGGTTACAGTATCCTGCGGTACGAAAGTTTCACATCGCAACTTCAAAAAAATCGTTCGTCGCAGCGGACGACTACAGTCAAGTAACAACCGCCTACAATGTGAAAGGAATTTCATGGACTTCTTCGACCGACACCGTATCTCGTCGTTAATCTCGTTTTTAATGCGGAATGCTCCGGCTACTGTCGGAATCGACTAAAAAAAGGGACATACTTCCGACAATTACGACCCGAAGGATATTCAACTCTACTTTGCTTGGCGGCGGTACTCGTGCTGGGATGATCTATTCATCGCGAAACGGAATCGTGTAGCTTAGGATGCAGAGAATAAGTATGAGCGCAAAATAGAACGTTGGACCCGCCCAGGCAAATTTTCCCCTTGTTTTAACCATTGAAAAAGGCCGTTTCAATTGGC